>NC_057794.1:308018213-308126546 GCF_018294505.1 Triticum aestivum
TTAATTCCTGTAATTCCAAAACACGCCTGAAAATCATGAAACTTGGCATGGTGTCATGACATGGCACCAACATGCTGCGGTAATTTTTTGGCCGAATTGGGACAAGCTTTGGTGTAAGCTTCTTGCAAACCGGAGCTTCCCTCAAGAAGGCTCGTGGTTCCGAGAGGGAACGTGTCACCTCTGTGTGCGAAACGACATACGTACACTGCCTTCTCCCGCCTTAATTTTTTTACACAGGCAGATTAGACCAAATAGAAGTACCGTGCTAAATTTTGGAATTATTCCGGGTTCGTTTGGCCTTTTTATGCATTAATTGAGTTTCTGCGCATTTAATGTGCATAATTCAAATTTGAACTACAAGCACAGGCTCCAGTGCACCAAAGTTGTTTGAAAAATCACATGTGTGTCCTTGGGTGAATTTCTAGGTCCCATGCAAGAGATGGGAGTTAAATTCAAACATCTGGGCGTCGTGGCTCGGCCGAAAAGATTAAGAAACTTGGTTTTTTAATTCCTGTAATTCCAAAACACGCCTGAAAATCATGAAACTTGGCATGGTGTCATGACATGGCACCAACATGCTGCGGTAATTTTTTTGGCCGAATTGGGACAAGCTTTGGTGTAAGCTTCTTGCAAACCGGAGCTTCCCTCAAGAAGGCTCGTGGTTCCGAGAGGAACGTGTCACCTCCGTGTGCGAAACGACATACGTACACTGCCTTCTCTCGCCTTATTTTTTTTACACAGGCAGATTAGACCAAATAGAAGTATCGTGCTAAATTTTGGAATTATTCCGGGTTCGTTTGGCCTTTTTTATGCATTAATTGAGTTTCTGCGCATTTAATGTGCATAATTCAAATTTGAACTACAAGCACAGGCTCCAGTGCACCAAAGTTGTTTGAAAAATCACATGTGTGTCCTTGGGTGAATTTCTAGGTCCCATGCAAGAAATGGGAATGAAATTCAAACATCTGGGCGTCGTGGCTCGCCAGGAAAGATTGAGAAACTTGGTTTTTTAATTCCTGTAATTCCAAAACACGCCTGAAAATCATGAAACTTGGCATGGTGTCATGACATGGCACCAACATGCTGCGGTAATTTTTTTGGCCGAATTGGGACAAGCTTTGGTGTAAGCTTCTTGCAAACCGGAGCTTCCCTCAAGAAGGCTCGTGGTTCCGAGAGGGAACGTGTCACCTCCGTGTGCGAAACGACATACGTACATGCCTTCTCCCGCCTTAATTTTTTACACAGGCAGATTAGACCAAATAGAAGTACCGTGCTAAATTTTGGAATTATTCTGGGTTCGTTTGGCCTTTTTATGCATTAATTGAGTTTCTGCGCATTTATGTGCATAATTCAAATTTGAACTACAAGCATAGGCTCCAGTGCACCAAAGTTGTTTGAAAAATCACATGTGTGTCCTTGGGTGAATTTCTAGGTCCCATGCAAGAGATGGGAGTGAAATTCAAACATCTGGGCGTCGTGGCTCGGCCGGAAAGATTGAGAAACTTGGTTTTTTAATTCCTGTAAATCCAAAACACGCCTGAAAATCATGAAACTTGGCATGGTGTCATGACATGGCACCAACATGCTGCGGTAATTTTTTGGCCGAATTGGGACAAGCTTTGGTGTAAGCTTCTTGCAAACCGGAGCTTCCCTCAAGAAGGCTCGTGGTTCCGAGAGGGAACGTGTCACCTCCGTGTGCGAAACGACATACGTACACTGCCTTCTCCTGCCTTAATTTTTTTACACAGGCAGATTAGACCAAATAGAAGAAACGTGCTAAATTTTGGAATTATTCCGGGTTCGTTTGGCCTTTTTATGCATTAATTGAGTTTCTAGGCATTTCATGTGCATAATTCAAATTTGAACTACAAGCACAGGCTCCAGTGCACCAAAGTTGTTTGAAAAATCACATGTGTGTCCTTGGGTGAATTTCTAGGTCCCATGCAAGAGATGGGAGTGAAATTCAAACATCTGGGCGTCGTGGCTCGGCTGGAAAGATTGGGAAACTTGGTTTTTTAATTCCTGTAATTCCAAAACATGCCTGAAAATCATGAAACTTGGCATGGTGTCATGACATGGCACCAACATGCTGCGGTAATTTTTTTGGCCGAATTGGGACAAGCTTTGGTGTAAGCTTCTTGCAAACCGGAGCTTCCCTCAAGAAGGCTCGTGGTTCCGAGAGGGAACGTGTCACCTCCGTGTGCGAAACGACATACGTACACTGCCTTCTCCCGCCTTATTTTTTTACACAGGCAGATTAGACCAAATAGAAGTATCGTGCTAAATTTTGGAATTATTCCGGGTTCGTTTGGCCTTTTTTATGCATTAATTGAGTTTCTGCGCATTTAATGTGCATAATTCAAATTTGAACTACAAGCACAGGCTCCAGTGCACCAAAGTTGTTTGAAAAATCACATGTGTGTCCTTGGGTGAATTTCTAGGTCCCATGCAAGAGATGGGAGTGAAATTCAAACATCTGGGCGTCGTGGCTCGGCCGGAAGATTGAGAAACTTGGTTTTTTAATTCCTGTAATTCCAAAACACGCCTGAAAATCATGAAACTTGGCATGGTGTCATGACATGGCACCAACATGCTGCGGTAATTTTTTGGCCGAATTGGGACAAGCTTTGGTGTAAGCTTCTTGCAAACCGGAGCTTCCCTCAAGAAGGCTCGTGGTTCCGAGAGGGAACGTGTCACCTCCGTGTGCGAAACGACATACGTACACTGCCTTCTCCCGCCTTAATTGTATTACACAGGCAGATTAGACCAAATAGAAGTACCGTGCTAAATTTTGGAATTATTCCGGGTTCGTTTGGCCTTTTTATGCATTAATTGAGTTTCTGCGCATTTAATGTGCATAATTCAAATTTGAACTACAAGCATAGGCTCCAGTGCACCAAAGTTGTTTGAAAAATCACATGTGTGTCCTTGGGTGAATTTCTAGGTCCCATGCAAGAGATGGGAGTGAAATTCAAACATCTGGGCGTCGTGGCTCGGCCGGAAAGATTGAGAAACTTGGTTTTTTAATTCCTGTAATTCCAAAACACGCCTGAAAATCATGAAACTTGGCATGGTGTCATGACATGGCACCAACATGCTGCGGTAATTTTTTGGCCGAATTGGGACAAGCTTTGGTGTAAGCTTCTTGCAAACCGGAGCTTCCCTCAAGAAGGCTCGTGGTTCCGAGAGGGAACGTGTCACCTCCGTGTGCGAAACGACATACGTACACTGCCTTCTCCCGCCTTAATTTTTTTACACAGGCAGATTAGACCAAATAGAAGTACCGTGCTAAATTTTGGAATTATTCCGGGTTCGTTTGGCCTTTTTATGCATTAATTGAGTTTCTGGCATTTAATGTGCATAATTCAAATTTGAACTACAAGCACAGGCTCCAGTGCACCAAAGTTGTTTGAAAAATCACATGTGTGTCCTTGGGTGAATTTCTAGGTCCCATGCAAGAGATGGGAGTGAAATTCAAACATCTGGGCGTCGTGGCTCGGCCGGAAAGATTGAGAAACTTGGTTTTTTAATTCCTGTAATTCCAAAACACGCCTGAAAATCATGAAACTTGGCATGGTGTCATGACATGGCACCAACATGATGCGGTAATTTTTTTGGCCGAATTGGGACAAGCTTTGGTGTAAGCTTCTTGCAAACCAGAGCTTCCCTCAAGAAGGCTCGTGGTTCCGAGAGGGAACGTGTCACCTCCGTGTGCGAAACGAATACGTACACTGCCTTCTCCCGCCTTAATTTTTAACACAGCAGATTAGACCAAATAGAAGTATCATGCTAAATTTTGGAATTATTCCGGGTTCGTTTGGCCTTTTTATGCATTAATTAAGTTTTGCGCATTTAATGTGCATAATTCAAATTTGAACTACAAGCACAGGCTCCAGTGCACCAAAGTTTTTTGAAAAATCACATGTGTGTCCTTGGGTGAATTTCTAGGTCCCATGCAAGAGATGGGAGTGAAATTCAAACATCTGGGCGTTGTGGCTCGGCCGGAAAGATTGAGAAACTTGGTTTTTAATTCCTGTAATTCCAAAACACGCCTGAAAATCATGAAACTTGGCATGGTGTCATGACATGGCACCAACATGCTGCGGTAATTTTTTTGGCCGAATTGGGACAAGCTTTGGTGTAAGCTTCTTGCAAACCAGGAGCTTCCCTCAAGAAGGCTCGTGGTTCCGAGAGGGAACGTGTCACCTCCGTGTGCGAAACGACATACGTACACTGCCTTCTCCCGCCTTAATTTTTTACACAGGCAGATTAGACCAAATAGAAGTATCATGCTAAATTTTGGAATTATTCCGGGTTCGTTTGGCCTTTTTATGCATTAATTAAGTTTTGCGCATTTAATGTGCATAATTCAAATTTGAACTACAAGCACAGGCTCCAGTGCACCAAAGTTGTTTGAAAATCACATGTGTGTCGTTGGGTGAATTTCTAGGTCCCATGCAAGAGATGGGAGTGAAATTCAAACATCTGGGCGTTGTGGCTCGGCCGGAAAGATTGAGAAACTTGGTTTTTTAATTCATGTAATTCCAAAACACGCCTGAAAATCATGAAACTTGGCATGGTGTCATGATATGGCACCAACATGCTGCGGTAATTTTTTTGCCGAATTGGGACATGCTTTGGTGTAAGCTTCTTGCAAACCGGAGCTTCCCTCAAGAAGGCTCGTGGTTCCAAGAGGGAACGTGTCACCTCCGTGTGCGAAATGACATGCATACACTGCCTTCTCCCGCCTTAATTTTTTTACACAGGCAGATTAGACCAAATAGAAGTATCGTACTAAATTTTGGAATGATTCCGGGTTCATTTGGCCTTTTTATGCATTAATTGAGTTTCTGCTCTTTTAATGTGCATAATTCAAACTCGAACTGCAAGCACAGGCTCCAGTGCGCCAAAGTTGTTTCAAAAATCACATGTGTGTCCTTGTGTGAATTTATAGGTCCCATGCAAGAGATGGGAGTGAAATTCAAACATCTGGGCGTCGTGGCTCGGCCGGAAAGATTGAGAAACTTGGTTTTTATATTCCTCTAATTCCAAAACACGCCTGAAAATAATGAAACTTGGCATGGTGTCATGACATGGCACCAACATGTTGCGGTAATTTTTTTGGCCAAATTGGGACAAGCTTTGGTGTAAGCTTCTTGCAAACCGGAGCTTCTCTCAAGAAGGCTCATGGTTCCGAGAGGGAACGTGTCACATACATGTGCCAAACGACATACGTACACTGCCTTCTCGCGCCTTAACTTTTTACACAGATAGATTAGACCAAATAGAAGTATCGTACTAAATTTTGGAATGATTCCGGGTTCATTTGGCCTTTTTATGCATTAATTGAGTTTCTGCTCTTTTAATGTGCATAATTCAAACTCGAACTGCAAGCACAGGCTCCAGTGCGCCAAAGTTGTTTCAAAAATCACATGTGTGTCCTTGTGTGAATTTATAGGTCCCATGCAAGAGATGGGAGTGAAATTCAAACATCTGGGCGTCGTGGCTCGGCCGGAAAGATTGGGAAACTTGGTTTTTATATTCCTGTAAATCAAAAAAACACGCCTGAAAATCATGAAACTTGGCATGGTGCATGAATGGCACCAACATGCTACAGGTAATTTTTTGGCCGAATTGGACAAGCTTTGGTGTAAGCTTCTTGCAAACCAGAGCTTCCCTCAAGAAGACTCGTGGTTCGAGAGGGAACGTGTCACCTCGTGTGCGAAACTAGATACGTATAATTGCCTCTCCCGCTTAATTTTTTTACACAGGCAGATTAGATCAAATAGAGTATCGCTGCTAAAATTATTAATTATTCTGGGTCCGTTTGGCATTTTTATGCATTAATTGAGTTTCTAGCATTTAATGTGCATAATTCAAATTGAACTACAAGAATGCTCCAGTGCACCAAAGTTGTTTGAAAAAATCACATTGTGTGTCCTTGGGTGAATTTCTAGTCTAGCAAGAGATGGAATAAATTCAAACATCTGGGCACGTGGCTCGCCCGAAAGATTGAGAAACTTGGTTGTTTAATTCCTGTAATTCCAAAAACACGCCTGAAAATCATGAAACTTGGCATGGTGTCATGACATGGCACCAACATGCTACGGTAATTTTTTTGCCGAATTGGGACAAGCTTTGGTGTAAGCTTCTTGCAAACCGGAGCTTCCCTCAAGAAGGCTCGTGGTTCCGAGAGGAACGTGTCACCTCCGTGTGCGAAACGACATACGTACACTGCCTTCTCCCGCCTTAATTTTTTTACACAGGCAGATTAGACCAAATAGAAGTACCGTGCTAAATTTTGAATTATTCTGGGTTCATTTGGCCTTTTTATGCATTAATTGAGTTTTGGGCATTTAATGTGCATAATTCAAATTTGAACTACAAGCACATGCTCCAGTGCACCAAAGTTGTTTGAAAAATCACATGTGTGTCCTTGGGTGAATTTCTAGGTCCCATGCAGAGATGGGAGTGAAATTCAAACATCTGGGCGTCGTGGCTCGCCCGGAAAGATTGA
This sequence comes from Triticum aestivum, assembly GCF_018294505.1. NCBI lineage: Eukaryota > Viridiplantae > Streptophyta > Magnoliopsida > Poales > Poaceae > Triticum > Triticum aestivum. Next base: position 308,024,731 of record NC_057794.1, read on the forward strand.
GAAACTTGGTTTTTTAATTCCTGTAATTTCAAAACACGCTTGAAAATCATGAAACTTGGCATGGTGTCATGACATGGCACCAACACGTTCAGTAATTTTTTTGGCCGAATTGGGACAAGCTTTGGTGTAAGCTTCTTGCGAACCGGAGCTTCCCTCAAGAAGGCTCGTAGTTCCGAGAGGGAACGTGTCACTCCGTGTGTGAAATGACATACGTACACTGCGTTCTCCCGCCTTAATTTTTACACACACAGATTAGATCAAATAGAAGTACCGTGCTAAATTTTGGAATTATTCCGGCTTCATTTGGTGTTTTATGCATTAATTGAGTTTCTGCGCATTTAATGTGCATAATTAAAATTTGAACTACAAGCACAGGCTCCAGTGCACCAAAGTTATTTGAAAAACACATGTGTGTCCTTGGGTGAATTTATAGGTCCCATGCAAGAGATGGGGAGTGAAATTCAAAGATTTGGGCGTCGTGGCTCGGCCGGAAAGATTGAGAAACTTGGTTTTTTAATTCCTGTAATTCCAAAACACGCCTGAAAATCATGAAACTTGGCATGGTGTCATGACATGGCACCAACATGCTGCGTAATGTTTTTGGCCGAATTGGGACAAGCTTTGGTGTAAGCTTCTTGCAAACCGGAGGCTTCCCTCAAGAAGGCTCGTGGTTCCGAGAGGGAACGTGTCACCTCCGTGTGCGAAACGACATACGTACACTGCCTTCTCCCGCCTTAATTTTTTACACAGGCAGATTAGACCAAATAGAAGTACCGTGCTAAATTTTGGAATTATTCCGGGTTCGTTTGGCCTTTTTAGCATTAATTGAGTTTCTGCGCATTTAATGTGCATAATTCAAATTTGAACTACAAGCACAGGCTCCAGTGCACCAAAGTTGTTTGAAAAATCACATGTGTGTCCTTGGGTGAATTTCTAGGTCCCATGCAAGAGATGGGAGTGAAATTCAAACATCTGGGCGTCGTGGCTCGGCGGAAAGATGAGAAACTTGGTTTTTTAATTCCTGTAATTCCAAAAACGCCTGAAAATCATGAAACTTGGCATGGTGTCATGACATGGCACCAACATGCTGCGGTAATTTTTTGGCCGAATTGGGACAAGCTTTGGTGTAAGCTTCTTGCAAACCGGAGCTTCCCTCAAGAAGGCTCGTGGTTCCGAGAGGGAACGTGTCACCTCCGTGTGCGAAACGACATACGTACACTGCCTTCTCCCGCCTTAATTTTTTTACACAGCCAGATTAGACCAAATAGAAGTACCGTGCTAAATTTTGGAATTATTCCGGGTTCGTTTGGCCTTTTTATACATTAATTGAGTTTCTGCGCATTTAATGTGCATAATTCAAATTTGAACTACAAGCACAGGCTCCAGTGCACCAAAGTTGTTTGAAAAATCACATGTGTGTCCTTGGGTGAATTTCTAGGTCCCATGCAAGAGATGGGAGTGAAATTCAAACATCTGGGCGTCGTGGCTCGGCCGGAAAGATTGAGAAAGTTGGTTTTTTAATTATTGTAATTCCAAAACACGCCTGAAAATCATGAAACTTGGCATGATGTCATGATATGGCACCAACATGCTGCGGTAATTTTTTTGGCCCAATTGGGACAAGCTTTGGTGTAAGCTTCTTGCAAACCGGAGCTTCCCTCAAGAAGGCTCGTGGTTCCGAGAGGGAACATGTCACCTCCGTGTGCGAAACGAAATACATACACTGCCTTCTCCCGCCTTAATTTTGTAAACAGACAGATTAGACCAAATAGAAGTATCATGCTAAATTTTGGAATTATTCCGGGTTCGTTTGGCCTTTTTATGCATTAATTAAGTTTTTGCGCATTTAATGTGCATAATTCAAATTTGAACTTTAAGCACAGGCTCCAGTGCACCAAATTTTTTTGAAAAATCACATGTGTGTCCTTGGGTGAATTTCTAGGTCCCATGCAAGAGATGGGAGTTAAATTCAAACATCTAGGCGTCGTGGCTCAGCCGGAAAGATTGAGAAAATTGGTTTTTTAATTCCTGTAATTCCAAAACACGCCTAAAAATCATGAAACTTGGCACGGTGTCATGACATGGCACCAACATGCTACGGTGATTTTTTTGGCCGAATTGGGACAACATTTAGTGTAAGCTTCTTGCAAACTGGAGCTTCCCTCAAGAAGGCTCGTGGTTCCGAGAGGGAACGTGTCACCTCCGTGTGCGAAACGACATACGTACACTGCCTTCTCCTGCCTTAATTTTTTTACACAGGCAGATTAGACCAATTAGAAGTACCGTGCTAAATTTTGGAATTATTCTGGGTTCATTTGGCCTTTTTGATGAATTAATTGATTGTCTGCGCATTTATTGTGCATAATTCAAATTTGAACTACAAGCATAGGCTCCAGTGCACCAAAGTTGTTTGAAAAATCACGTGTGTGTCCTTGGGTGAATTTCTAGGTCCCATGCAAGAGATGGGAGTGAAATTCAAACATCTGGGCATTATGGCTCGGCCGGAAAGATTGAGAAACTTGGTTTTTAATTATTGTAAATACAAAACACGCCTGAAAATCATGAAACTTGGCATGGTGTCATGACATGGCACCAACATGCTGCGGTAATTTTTTTGGCCGAATTGGGACAAGCTTTGGTGTAAGCTTCTTGCAAACCGGAGCTTCCCTCAAGAAGGCTCGTGGTTCCGAGAGGGAACGGTGTCACCTCCGTGTGCGAAACGACATACGTACACTGCCTTCTCCCGCCTTAATTTTTTACACAGGCAGATTAGACCAAATAGAAGTACCGTGCTAAATTTTGGAATTATTCCGGGTTCGTTTGGCCTTTTTATACATTAATTGAGTTTCTGCGCATTTAATGTGCATAATTCAAATTTGAACTACAAGCACATGCTCCAGTGCACCAAAGTTGTTTGAAAAATCACATGTGTGTCCTTGGGTGAATTTCTAGGTCCCATGCAAGAGATGGGAGTGAAATTCAAACATCTGGGCGTCGTGGCTCGGCCGGAAAGATTGAGAAACTTGGTTTTTTAATTCCTGTAATTCCAAAACACGCCTGAAAATCATGAAACTGGGCATGGTGTCATGACATGGCACCAACATGCTGCGGTAATTTTTTTGGCCGAATTGGGACAAGCTTTGGTGTAAGCTTCTTGCAAATCGGAGCTTCCCTCAAGAAGGCTCGTGGTTCCGAAGAGGAACATGTCACCTCCGTGTGCGAAACGACATGCGTACACTGCCTTCTCCCGCCTTAATTTTTTACACAGGCAGATTAGACCAAATTAGAAGTATCGTGCTAAATTTTGGAATTATTCCGGGTTCATTTGGCCTTTTTTATGCATTAATTGAGTTTCTGCGCATTTAATGTGCATAATTCAAATTTGAACTACAAGCACAGGCTCCAGTGCACCAAAGTTGTTTGAAAAATCACATGTGTTTCCTTGGGTGAATTTCTAGGTCCCATGCAAGAGATGAGAGTGAAATTTAAACATCTGGGCGTTGTGGCTTGTCCGGAAAGATTGAGAAACTTGGTTTTTTAATTATTGTAATTCCAAAACACACCTGAAAATCATGAAACTTGGCATGGTGTCATGATATGGCACCAACATGCTGCGGTAATTTCTTTTTGGCCGAATTGGGACAAGCTTTGGTGTAAGCTTCTTGCAAACCGGAGCTTCCCTCAAGAAGGCTCGTGGTTCTGAGAGGGAACGTGTCACCTCCTTGTGCGAAACGACATAAATACGCTGCCTTCTCCTGCCTTAATTTTTTTACATAGGCAGATTAGACCAAATAGAAGTATCGTGCTAAATTTTGGAATTACTATGGGTTCACTTGGCCTTTTCTATGCATTAATTGAGTTTCTACACATTTAATGTGCATAATTCAAATTTGAACTACAAGCACAGGCTCCACTGCACCAAAGTTGTTTGAAAAATCAGATGTGTGTCCTTGGGTCAATTTCTAGGTCCCATGCAAGAGATGGGAGTGAAATTCAAGCATCTGGGCGTCGTGGCTCGACCAGGAAGATTGAGAAACTTGGTTTTTTAATTCTTGTAATTCAAAAACACGCCTGAAAATCATGAAACTTTGCATGGTGTCATGACATGGCACCAACATGCTGCGGTAATTTTTTTGGACGAATTGGGACAAGCTTTGGTGTAAGCTTCTTGCAAACCGGAGCTTCCCTCAAGAAGGCTCGTGGTTCCGAGAGGGAAGTGTCACCTCCGTGTGCGAGACGACATACGTACACTGCCCTCTCCCGCCTTAATTTTTTTACACAGGAAGATTAGACCAAATAGAAGTACGGTGCTAAACTTCGGAATTATTCCAGGTTCACGTAGCCTTTTTATGAATTAATTGAGTTTCTGCGCATTTAATGTGCACAAATCAAATTTGAACTACAAGCATAGGCTCCAGCGGACCAAAGTTGTTTGAAAAATCACATGTGAGTCCTTGGGTGAATTTCTAGCTCCCATGCAAGAGATGGGAGTTAAATTCAAACATCTAGGCGTCGTGGCTCGGCCAGAAAGATTGAGAAACTTTGTCGGTGTACTAGAGTAGGGGTACCCTAGTATCCCGAACTCATGCATGGGCAGTTGCAGCACCCTGCAGCAAGGCTTGCCGGGTGACCGCCAAGACCCTCCGTGGTTCCCTTGAAGACCATTCAAGAACAAAGTACACAAACCAAGGCCCCGACAAGAGGAGCTTGCCGGGAGGGCCAACCAAGGCCCTGGCAAGAGGAGCTTGCCGGGAAGGCCAACCAAGGCCCCGGCAAGAGGATCTTGCCGGGAAGAGCCAAGGCCCCGGCAAGAGGATCTTGCCGGGAAGAGACAAGACCCCGGCAAGAGGAGCTTGCCGGGAAGGCCACTCAAGGCATACCAAGAAAGCTTGCCGCGACGTGCCCTGCGTCCCGGCAAGATCCGGCGAGCGACAAGCTTCCGGACGCGACAAGACGACGGCCGCGGCAAGGAGCTTGCCTCGGGAAACCCCCACTTCGTGCCCGCGCTCCAGCACACCTGCTAACGTGTCACTCTAGGACTCTCCCAAGCACACGTGGCAGGAGGCCGTGCAGCTAGGGGTACGTGGTGGCAAGCGGAGATGAAGAGAAGCCCATCGTGGCAAACGGTGGCGCTCCTAACGGTCACCTTTTGCACTGTTTAGGAGACTCAGACAGGCATTTAATGCCCTTGTCCCCTGCCGTCAGAGTTAGGTAGGGTGCACTGTATCCACAGTAGCGATAGCTGCACCTACCGCATCCTTTTCCATTTTTACCCTTCTAGTCTACGTTGCCACCTGTGGGTGACCCCTTGAGAGTATAAAAGGAGGCCCAAGCGCAACGTAGAAGGGGTTCGGCCGGTTCGGCTCATTCGAAACACCAGAGACACTCCCACGCTCAGTCTGATAGCGTCAATCGCTCCTGAGCAAAGATTCAATACACACAAACAAGCAGCAGTAGGGTTTTACGCCTCCGTGCGGCCCGAAGCTGGGTAAAACCGCCCGCGTGTACTGCCTCGATCTGCTCTTTGTTCAACCTCCGCCCTCACCGAACCGAAAGGGTTTCGGTCTGCCGATCCCCATAGGTGTTCGTGGATCAGTTTCCCCGACATCTTTGGCGCGCCAGGTAGGGGGATGCTTCGGCGGCAGCTGTTCCGTCCACGTCAAGGCTCAGTTGTTCTTCATCGTCATGGCCCCTAAGAAGCGGGCAAGCAAAAGAACGGCGCCAGTGCGGCAACAGAAAAGCTAAGTCGTGCGAAACTTTAGATATTTCCTTTCTATATAAAGTTATCCGCCTCGGAGATCTTGTTCTTTGTACGGAAAACCTGTGCGCGGAGGAATCAACTCGTAGCTAGTTGCGCCCTTACTTTGTTTCGAGTCCACTCAACAACTTAAGTGAGCTGCTAGCGCCCTTACTTTGCTTCGAGTCCGCTCAGCAACTTAAGTGAGCCGCTAGCGCCCTTACTTTGTTTCTCAACAACTTAAGTGAGCTGCAACTACTTGCGACAAGGTTGCTTGTCGGTAGCGACCCCGCCAGCAGGCTGCTGAAGTTCCGCACTCGGTGCTCGCGGCAAGGGTGCCTGCACCGGCAAGTTTCCCTAGAAAGCGTAGGGTGGACGTACAAAGAGAGGTTGAACAGGAAGATAGCATGCACTATTTATTTGAGATTTCTGCATAGACCTGTATGCCAAGGAGCCTTCTCGGGGCTAGTTGCGCTCCATGTTGCCTCGAGTCCGCTCGGCAACTTGTGCGGTTGCGCTAGAACCAAGAAGGTAAACCTTTCCGGGAGGCGATGTTCCCGAATAGCCGCTAAGAGCCCGTTCCCTCAAGCGCTGCTGGCTGGATCGTACGCACCGGAAAGCATTCCAGCAGGCATAGGGAATATGTAGCAGAAGTCTAAATTCGCAAGCGAGTCAAGTGCACTTCAGATGCTAATCACTTGTCATGTTTGAACGCAGTTATGGCCCGGGGGCTGGCAACGCCCTTAGGACCAATCTTTTCGGTGTCAAGAACAACGAAGTTCTTCGCCATAAGCCTTTCCGGCAACGATCTTGCCGGGAGCCGGTGTCAAGAACGACGAAGTTCTTCGCCATAAGCCTTTCCGGCAACAATCTTGCCGGGAGCCGGTGTCAAGAACGACGAAGTTCTTCGCCATAAGCCTTTCCGACAACGATCTTGCCGGGAGCCGGTGTCAAGAACGACGAAGTTCTTCGCCATAAGCCTTTCTGGCAACGATCTTGCCGGGAGCCGGCGTCAAGAACGACGAAGTTCTTCGCCATAAGCCTTCTTGGCAACAAGCTTGCCGGGAGCCGGCGTCAAGAACGACGACGTTCTTCGCCATAAGCCTTCCTGGCAACAAGCTTGCCGGAAGCCGGCATCGAGAACGTCAAAGTTCTCTGCCGAAGATAAAAGCCTTCCTAGCAACAAGCTTGCCGGAAGCCGGCATCGAGAACGTCAAAGTTCTCTGCCGAAGATAAAAGCCTTCCTGGCAACAAGCTTGCGGGAAGCCGGCATCGAGAACGTCAAAGTTGTCTGCCGAAGATAAAAGCCTTCCTGGCAACAAGCTTGCCGGAAGCCGGCATCGAGAACGTCAAAGTTCTCTGCCGAAGATAAAAGCCTTCCTGGCAACAAGCTTGCCGGAAGCCGGCATCGAGAACGTCAAAGTTCTCTGCCGAAGATAAAAGCCTTCCTGGCAACAAGCTTGCCGGAAGCCGGCATCGAGAACCTCAAAGTCCTCTGCCAAAGATAAAAGCCTTCCTGGCAACAAGCTTGCCGGAAGCCGGCATCGAGAATGTCAAAGTTCTCTGCCGAAGATAAAAGCCTTCCTGGCCACAAGCTTGCCGAAAGCCGGCATCGAGAACGTCAAAGTTCTCAGCTGGAAGATAAAAGCCTTCCCGGCAAGCCAGTATCGCTGGGGGCTGCGAGTGCCAAGAATCGTCCACGGCAAACCAGAGTTGCCGGGGGCTGCAATATCAGATAAGTCTTTTATCCCTCATCATGCATCCTCTTATGGACTGGGGAATGCGAAACCACGTTTCTTCCCGAAAACTGCCATGCTCCCTCAACTCTAGGCCCTGGGGCTCATTCTCGGGGCCAAGTTTGGTCGTAGTCGCGGCAGCAAAGGGATGAAACGAGGAGACCGCACCCACCTCGTTCCTGCCTCCGTCAAAAGCGTGAGAAAGGTCGAGCGACATGGGAAGGCGGCAGGGCCTGTTGCTGGGAGATGAAATGTCTGTCCGAGGGATACCAAGGATTTGCTCCTTGGCGTGGGTTCAACCTGCGAGACAAATAACCCGGCAAGCATCCCCTTTTCATTAAAAAACATCCCACTCAGGTACAGTCCATAGAGGATGAAAAACATGAAAGAGAGGATTACAAGTTTTAGATACAGCTAAGGCCCGAAGGCTTACAAATTAAAAAGATAAGATGCCCGTAATCCCTTTCCTGTCCCTCTCCTCAGGAGGCAGGTCAAGGAGGCGAAAAGGGCAAAAGGAGCAAGGTGGGGGCTCGGCCGCCCCGCTCAGCGAATCAAGGCACGGGAAAAGCAGGGAGTCGGGGCCAAACCGCTGCCTCTACTCGCGACGGCCCCGTTTCCCACTTCCACCGTCCGTGACCCCAAGCGCATGGAAGCTGCATGGCGGGGATGCAGAACCAAGGCGACAGATGAGGCGGCCTCGCTCCGCCCCGTGATCGCGGGGAGTGGGCGTCCCGAAAACCGCGCACCAGCCCCGTCCAGTAAATGCACCACGCCCCCACGCCTACCTCCGTTCAGGGAGGAGGGCGTGAACCGTCCTCATCATCGTGGCCTGACGCATGATCGAGGGGCTTAGCCCCGCGCACGCCGCCCGCGTCACCCATGACGTCACATTTGACGCATGCCGTTCTGGGCGTGCGCAGTGGGAGCGGAGAGATATGCGGCGTGACCTAGGCCGCGCGTGCCCGTGCACTGTTTTGGGCCTGGCCCAACAGCGCTCGGCAACGTGTATGGCCCAGGCCCGGGGGCTCCTGTCGGTGTACTAGAGTAGGGGTACCCTAGTATCCCGAACTCGTGCACGGGCAGTTGCAGCACCCCGCAGCAAGGCTTGCCGGGTGACCGCCAAGACCCTCTGTGGTTCCCTTGAAGACCATTCAAGAACAAAGTACACAAACCAACGCCCCGGCAAGAGGAGCTTGCCGGGAGGGCCAACCAAGGCCCCGGCAAGAGGAGCTTGCCGGGAAGGCCAACCAAGGCCCCGGCAAGAGGATCTTGCTGGGAAGAGCCAAGGCCCCGGCAAGAGGAGCTTGCCGGGAAGGCCAACCAAGGCCCCGGCAAGAGGAACTTGCCGGGAAGGGACAAGACCCCGGCAAGAGGAGCTTGCTGGGAAGGCCACTCAAGGCATACCAAGAAAGCTTGCCGTGACGCGCTCTGCGTCCCGGCAAGATCCGGCAAGCGACAAGCTTCCGGACGCGACAAGACGACGGCCGCGGCAAGGAGCTTGCCGCGGGAAACCCCCACTTCGTGCCCGCGCTCCAGCACACCTACTAACGTGTCGCTCTAGGACTCTCCCAAGCACACATGGCAGGAGGCCGTGCAGCTAGGGGTACGTGGTGGCAAGCGGAGATGAAGAGAAGCCCATCGTGGCAAACGGTGGCGCTCCTAACGGTCACCTTTTGCACTGTTTAGGAGACTCAGACAGGCATTTAATGCCCTTGTCCCCTGCCGTCAGAGTTAGGTAGGGTGCACTGTATCCACAGTAGCGATAGCTGCACCTACCGCATCCTTTTCCATTTTTACCCTTCTAGTCTACGTTGCCACCTATGGGTGACCCCTTGAGAGTATAAAAGGAGGCACAAGCGCAACGTAGAAGGGGTTCGGCCGGTTCGGCTCATTCGAAACACCAGAGACACTCCCACGCTCAGTCTGATAGCGTCAATCGCTCCTGAGCAAAGATTCAATACACACAAACAAGCAGCAGTAGGGTTTTACGCCTCCGTGCGGCCCGAAGCTGGGTAAAACTGCCCACGTGTACTGCCTCGATCTGCTCTTTGTTCAACCTCCGCCCTCACCGAACCGAAAGGGGTTCGGTCCGCCGATCCCCATAGGTGTTCGTGGATCAGTTTCCCCGACAAACTTGGTTTTCAAATTCCTGTAATTCCAAAACACGCCTGAAAATCATGAAACTTGGCATGGTGTCATGACATGGCACCAACATGATGCGGTAATTTTTTGGCCGAATTGGGACAAGCTTTGGTGTAAGCTTCTTGCAAACCAGAGCTTCCCTCAAGAAGGTTCGTGGTTCCGAGAGGGAACGTGTCACCTCCGTGTGCAAAACGAAATACATACACTGCCTGATCGCGCCTTAATTTTGTAAACAGACAGATTAGACCAAATAGAAGTATCATGCTAAATTTTGGAATTATTCCGGGTTCGTTTGGCCTTTTTATGCATTAATTAAGTTTTTGCGCATTTAATGTGCAAAATTCAAATTTGAACTTCAAGCACAGGCTCCAGTGCACCAAAGTTTTTTGAAAAATCACATGTGTGTCGTTGGGTGAATTTCTATGTCCCATGCAAGAGATGGGAGTGAAATTCAAACATCAGGGCGTTGTGGCTCGGCCGGAAAGATTGAGAAACTTGGTTTTTTTAATTCATATAATTCCAAAACACGCCTGAAAATAATGAAACTTGGCATGGTGTCATGATATGGCACCAACATGCCGCGGTAATTTTTTTGCCGAATTGGGACATGCTTTGGTGTAAGCTTCTTGCAAACCGGAGCTTCCCTCAAGAAGGCTCGTGGTTCCGAGAGGGAACGTGTCACCTCCGTGTGCGAAATGACATGCGTACAATGCCTTCTCCCGCCTTAATTTTTTTACACAGGCAGATTAGACCAAATAGAAGTATCGTACTAAATTTTGGAATTATTCCGGGTTCATTTGGCCTTTTTATGCATTAATTGAGTTTCTGCTCTTTTAATGTGCATAATTCAAACTCGAACTGGAAGCACAGGCTCCAGTGTGCCAAAGTTGTTTCAAAAATCACATGTGTGTCCTTGTGTGAATTTATAGGTCCCATGCAAGAGATGGGAGTGAAATTCAAACATCTGGGCGTCGTGGCTCGGCCGGAAAGATTGAGAAACTTGGTTTTTATATTCCTCTAATTCCAAAACACGCCTGAAAATCATGAAACTTGGCATGGTGTCATGACATGGCACCAACATGTTGCGGTAATTTTTTTGGCCAAATTGGGACAAGCTTTGGTGTAAGCTTCTTGCAAACCGAAGCTTCTCTCAAGAAGGCTCGTGGTTCCGAGAGGGAACGTGTCACATACATGTGCCAAACGACATACGTACACTGCCTTCTCGCGCTTTCACTTTTTACACAGACGGATTAGACTAAATAGAAGTACCGTGCTAAATTTTGGAATTATTCCGGGTTCATTTGACCTTTTTTGCATTAATTGAGTTTTCTGCACATTTAATGTGCATAATGCAACTTTGAACTTCAAGCACCGGCTATAGTGCACCAAAGTTGTTTGAAAAATCACATGTGTGTCGTTGGGTGAATTTCTAGGTCCCATGCAAGAGATGGGAGTGAAATTCAAACATCTGGGTGTTGTGGGTCGGCCGAAAAGATTGAGAAACTTGGTTTTTTAATTCCTGTAATTCCAAAACACGCCTGAAAATCATGAAACTTGGCATGGTGTCATTATATGGCACCAACATGCTGCGGTAATTTTGTTTGGCCGAATTGGGACAAGCTTTGGTGTAAGCTTCTTGCAAACCGAAGCTTCCCTCAAGAAGGCTCGTGGTTCCGAGAGGGAACGTGTCACCTCCTTGTGCGAAACGACATACATACACTGCCTTCTCTCGCCTTAATTTTTTTTACACAGGCAGATTAGACCAAATAGAAGTACCGTGCTAAATTTTGGAATTATTCCGGGTTCATTTGGCCTTTTTATGCATTAATTGAGTTTCTGTGCATTTAATGTGCATAATTCAGATTTGAACTACAAGCACAGGCTCCACTTCACCAAAGTTGTTCGAAAATTCACATGTGTGTCCTTGGGTGAATTTCTAGGTCCCATACAAGAGATGGTTGTGAAATTCAAACATCTGGGCGTCGTAGCTCGGCTGGAAAGATTGAGAAACTTGGTTTTTTAATTCCTGTAATTTCAAAACACGCTTGAAAATCATGAAACTTGACATGGTGTCATGACATGGCACCACCACATTTCGGTAATTTTTTTGGCCGAATTGGGACAAGCTTTGGTGTAAGCTTCTTGCGAACCGAAGCTTCCCTCAAGAAGGCTCGTAGTTCCGAGAGGGAACGTGTCACTTCCGTGTGTGAAATGACATATGTACACTGCGTTCTCCCGCCTTAATTTTTTACACACAGAGATTAGACCAAATAGAAGTACCATGCTAAATTTTGGAATTATTCCGGCTTCATTTGGTGTTTTTATGCATTAATTGAGTTTCTGCGCATTTAATGTGCATAATTAAAATTTGAACTACAAGCACAGGCTCCAGTGCACCAAAGTTATTTGAAAAAACACATGTGTGTCCTTGGGTGAATTTATAGGTCCCATCCAAGAGATGGGGGAGTGAAATTCAAAGATTTGGGCGTCGTGGCTCGGCCGGAAAGATTGAGAAACTTGGTTTTTTAATTCCCATAATTCCAAAACACGTCTGAAAATCATGAAACTTGGATGGTGTCATGACATGGCACCAACATCCTGCAGTAATTTTTTTGGCCGAATTGGGACAAGCTTTGGTGTAAGCTTCTTGCAAACCAGAGCTTCCCTCAAGATGGCTCGTAGTTCCGAGAGGGAACATGTCACCTCCGTGTGCGAAATGACATATGTACACTGCCTTCTCCCGCTTTAATTTTTTACACAGACAGATTAGACCAAATAGAAGTACCGTGCTAAATTTTGGAATTATTCCGGGTTCATTTGGCCTTTTTATGCATTAATTGTCTGCGCATTTAATGTGCATAATTCAAATTTGAACTACAAGCACATGCTCCAATGCACCAAAGTTGTTTGAAAAATCACATATGTGTCCTTGGGTGAATTTATAGGTCACATACACGAGATGGTAGTGAAATCCAAACATCTGGGCATTGTGGCTTGACCGGAAAGATTGAGAAACTTGGTTTTTTAATTCTTGTAATTCCAAAACACGCCTGAAAATCAAGAAACTTCGCATGGTGTCATGGCATGGCACCAACATGCTGTGGTAAATTTTTTGGCCGAATTGAGACAAACTTTCGTGTAAGCTTCTTGCAAACCGGAGCTTCCCTCAAGGAGGCTGATGGTTCCGAGAGGGAACATGTCACCTCCGTGTGCGAAATGACATATGTACACTGCCTTTTCCCGCCTTAATTTTTTTACACAGACAGATTAGACCAAATAGAAGTACCGTGCTAAGTAATGGAATTATTCCGGGTTTGTTTGGACTTTTTACACATTAATTGAGTTTCTTCCCATTTAATGTGCATAATTCAAATTTGAACTTCAAGCACAGGCTCTAGTGCACTAAAGTTTTTTGAAAAATCACATGTGTGTCGTTGGGTGAATTTCTAGGTCCCATGGAAGATATGGGAATGAAATTCAAACATCTGGGCATTCTGGCTCGGCCGGAAAGATGAGAAAGTTGGTTTTTTAATTATTGTAATTCCAAAACACATCTGAAAATCATGAAACTTGGCATGATGTCATGATATGGCACCAACATGCTGCGGTAATTTTTTTGGCCGAATTGGGACAAGCTTTGGTGTAAGCTTCTTGCAAACCGGAGCTTCCCTCAAGAAGGCTCGTGGTTCCGAGAGGGAACATGTCACCTCCGTGTGTGAAACAAAATACATACACTGCCTTCTCCCGCCTTAATTTTTCACACATGTAGATTAGACCAAATAGAAGTACCGTGCTAAATTTTGGAATTATTCCGGGTTCACTTAGCCTTTTTATGAATTAATTGAGTTTCTGCGCATTTAATGTGCACAAATCAAATTTGAACTACAAGCATAGGCTCCAGCGCACCAAAGTTGTTTGAAAAATCACATGTGTGTCCTTGGGTGAATTTGTAGCTCCCATGCAAGAGATGGGAGTGAAATTCAAACATCTGGGCGACGTGGCTCTACCAGAAAGATTCAGAAACTTGGTTTTTTAATTCATGTAATTCCAAAACACGCCTGAAAGTAATGAAGCTTGGCATGGTTTCATGACATGGCACCAACTTGCTGCGGTAATTTTTTTGGCCGAATTGGGACATGCTTTGGTGTAGGCTTCTTGCAAACCGGAGCTTCCCTCAAGAAGGCTCGTGGTTCTGAGAGGGGAACGTGTCACCTCCATGTGCGAAACGGCATACGTACACTGCCTTCTCCTGCCTTAATTTTTTTACACAGATAGATTAGACCAAATAGAAGTACCGTGCTAAATTTTGGAATTATTCCGGGCTCGTTTGGCCTTTTTATGCATTAATTGAGTTTCTGTGTATTTAATGTGCATAATTCAAATTTGAACTACAACCACAGGCTCCAGTGCACCATAGTTGTCTAAAAAATCACATGTGTGTCCTTTGGTGAATTTCTAGGTCCCATGCAAGAGATGGGACTTAAATTCAAACATCTAGGCGTCGTGGCTCGGCCGGAAAGATTGAGAAACTTGGTTCTTAAATTCCTGTAATTCCAAAACACGCTTGAAAATCATGAAACTTGGCATAGTGTCATGACATGGCACCAACATGATGCGGTAATTTTTTTGGCCGAATTGGGACAAGCTTTGGTGTAAGCTTCTTGCAAACCAGAGCTTCCCTCAAGAAGGCTCGTGGTTCCGAGAGGGAACGTGTCACCTCCGTGTGCGAAACGAAATACATACACTGCCTTCTCCCGCCTTAATTTTGTAAACAGACAGATTAGACCAAATAGAAGTATCATGCTAAATTTTGGAATTATTCCGGGTTTGTTTGGCCTTTTTATGCATTAATTAAGTTTTTGCGCATTTAATGTGCATAATTCAAATTTGAACTTCAAGCACAGGCTCCAGTGCACCAAAGTTTTTTGAAAAATCACATGTGTGTCGTTGGGTGAATTTCTATGTCCCATGCAAGAGATGGGAGTGAAATTCAAACATCTGGGCGTTGTGGCTCGGCCGGAAAGATTGAGAAACTTGGTTTTTAAATTCCTATAATTCCAAAACACGCTTGAAAATCATGAAACTTGGCATGGTGTCATGACATGGCACCAACATGATGCGGTAATTTTTTTGGCCGAATTGGGACAAGCTTTGGTGTAAGCTTCTTGCAAACCAGAGCTTCCCTCAAGAAGGCTCGTGGTTCCGAGAGGGAACGTGTCACCTCCGTGTGCGAAACGAAATACATACACTACCTTCTCCCGCCTTAATTTTGTAAACAGACAGATTAGACCAAATAGAAGTATCGTGCTAAATTTTGGAATTATTCCGGGTTCGTTTGGCCTTTTTATGCATTAATTAAGTTTTTGCGCATTTAATGTGCATAATTCAAATTTGAACTTCAAGCACAGGCTCCAGTGCACCAAAGTTTTTTGAAAAATCACATGTGTGTCGTTGGGTGAATTTCTATGTCCCATGCAAGAGATGGGAGTGAAATTCAAACATCTGGGCGTTGTGGCTCGGCCAGAAAGATTGAGAAACTTGGTTTTTTAATTCATTAAATTCCAAAACACGCCTGAAAATAATGAAACTTGGCATGGTGTCATGATATGGCACCAACATGCTGCGGTAATTTTTTTGCCGAATTGGGACATGCTTTGGTGTAAGCTTCTTGCAAACCGGAGGTTCCCTCAAGAAGGCTCGTGGTTCCGAGAGGGAACGTGTCACCTCCGTGTGCGAAATGACAGGCGTACACTGCCTTCTCCCGCCTTAATTTTTTTACACAGGTAGATTAGACCAAATAGAAGTATCGTACTAAATTTTGGAATTATTCCGGGTTCATTTGGCCTTTTTATGCATTAATTGAGTTTCTACTCTTTTAATGTGCATAATTCAAACTCGAACTGCAAGCACAGGCTCCAGTGAGCCAAAGTTGTTTCAAAAATCACATGTGTGTCCTTGTGTGAATTTATAGGTCCCATGCAAGAGATGGGAGTGAAATTCAAACATTTGGGCGTCATGGCTCGGCCAGAAAGATTGAGAAACTTGGTTTTTATATTCCTCTAATTCCAAAACACGCCTGAAAATCATGAAACTTGGCATGGTGTCATGACATGGCACCAACATGTTGCGGTAATTTTTTTGGCCAAATTGGGACAAGCTTTGGTGTAAGCTTCTTGCAAACCGGAGCTTCTCTCAAGAAGGCTCGTGGTTCCGAGAGGGAACGTGTCACATACATGTGCCAAACGACATACGTACACTGCCTTCTCGCGCCTTAACTTTTTACACAGACAGATTAGACCAAATAGAAGTACCATGCTAAATTTTGGAATTATTCCGGGTTCATTTGGCCTTTTTGCATTAATTGATTTTTCTGCACATTTAATGTGCATAATGCAACTTTGAACTTCAAGCACCGGCTACAGTGCACCAAAGTTGTTTGAAAAATCACATGTGTGTCGTTGGGTGAATTTCTAGGTCCCATGCAAGAGATGGGAGTGAAATTCAAACATCTGGGTGTTGTGGGTCGGCCGAAAAGATTGAGAAACTTGGTTTTTTAATTCCTGTAATTCCAAAACACGCCTGAAAATCATGAAACTTGGCATGGTGTCATGATATGGCACCAACATGCTGCGGTAATTTTGTTTGGCCGAACTGGGACAAGCTTTGGTGTAAGCTTCTTGCAAACCGAAGCTTCCCTCAAGAAGGCTCGTGGTTCCGAGAGGGAACGTGTCACCTCCTTGTGCGAAACGACATACATACACTGCCTTCTCTCGCCTTAATTTTTTTACACATGCAGATTACACCAAATAGAAGTACCGAGCTAAATTTTGGAATTATTCCGGCTTCATTTGGTGTTTTTATGCATTAATTGAGTTTCTACGCATTTAATGTGCATAATTAAAATTTGAACTACAAGCACAGGCTCCAGTGCACCAAAGTTATTTGAAAAAACACATGTGTGTCCTTGGGTGAATTTATAGGTCCCATGCAAGAGATGGGGGAGTGAAATTCAAAGATTTGGGCGTCGTGGCTCGGCCGAAAAGATTGAGAAACTTGGTTTTTTAATTCCTATAATTCCAAAACACGTCTGAAAATCATGAAACTTGGATGGTGTCATGACATGGCGCCAACATCCTGCAGTAATTTTTTTGGCCGGATGGGGACAAGTTTTGGTGTAAGCATCTTGCAAACCAGATCTTCCCTCAAGATGGCTCGTAGTTCCGAGAGGGAACATGTCACCTCCGTGTGCGAAATGACATATGTACACTGCCTTCTCCCGCTTTAATTTTTTTACACAGACAGATTAGACCAAATAGAAGTACCGTGGTAAATTTTGGAATTATTCCGGGTTCATTTGGCCTTTTTATGCATTAATTGTCTGCGCATTTAATGTGCATAATTCAAATTTGAACTACAAGCACATGCTCCAATGCACCAAAGTTGTTTGAAAAATCACATATGTGTCCTTGGGTGAATTTAGAGGTCACATACACGAGATGGTAGTGAAATTCAAACATCTGGGCGTTATGGCTCGACCGGAAAGATTGAGAAACTTGGTTTTTTAATTCTTGTAATTCCAAAAGACGCCTGAAAATCATGAAACTTCGCATGGTGTCATGGCATGGCACCAACATGTTGTGGTAAATTTTTTGGCCGAATTGAGACAAACTTTGGTGTAAGCTTCTTGCAAACCAGAGCTTCCCTCAAGGAGGCTGATGGTTCCGAGAGGGAACATGTCACCTCCGTGTGCGAAACGACATATGTACACTGCCTTTTCCCGCCTTAATTTTTTTACATAGACACATTAGACCAAATAGAAGTACCGTGCTAAGTAATGGAATTATTCCGGGTTCGTTTGGACTTTTCACGCATTAATTGAGTTTCTGCCCATTTAATGTGCATAATTCAAATTTGAACTTCAAGCACAGGCTCCAGTGCACTAAAGTTGTTTGAAAAATCACATGTGTGTCGTTGGGTGAATTTCTAGGTCCCATGGAAGATATGGGAATGAAATTCAAACATCTGGGCGTTCTGGCTCGGCCGGAAAGATTGAGAAAGTTGGTTTTTTAATTATTGTAATTCCAAAACATGCTTGAAAATCATGAAACTTGGCATGATGTCATGATATGGCACCAACATGCTGCGGTAATTTTTTTGGCCGAATTGGGACAAGTTTTGGTATAATCTTGTTGCAAACCGGAGCTTCCCTCAAGAAGGCTCGTGGTTCCGAGAGGGAACATGTCACCTCCGTGTGCGAAATGAAATACATACACTGCCTTCTCCCGCCTTAATTTTGTAAACAGACAGATTATACCAAATAGAAGTATCATGCTAAATTTTGGAATTATTCTGGGTTCGTTTGGCCTTTTTATGCATTAATTAAGTTTTTGCGCATTTAATGTGCATAATTCAAATTTGAACTTCAAGCACAGGCTCCAGGGCACCAAAGTTTTTTGAAAAATCACATGTGTGTCCTTGGGTGAATTTCTAGGTCCCATGCAAGAGATGGGAGTTAAATTCAAACATCTAGGCGTCGTGGCTCGGCCGGAAAGATTGAGAAAATTGGTTTTTTAATTCCTATAATTCCAAAACACGCCTAAAAATCATGAAACTTGGCACGGTGTCATGACATGGCACCAACATGCTACGGTAATTTTTTTGGCCGAATTGGGACAACATTTACTGTAAGCTTCTTGCAAACTGGAGCTTCCCTCAGGAAGGCTCGTGGTTCCGAGAGGGAACGTGTGCGAAACGACATACGTACACTGCCTTCTCCCGCCTTAATTTTTTTACATAGGTAGATTAGACCAATTAGAAGTACCGTGCTAAATTTTGGAATTATTCTGGGTTCATTTGGCCTTTTTGATGAATTAATTGAGTTTCTGCGCATTTATTGTGCATAATTCAAATTTGAACTACAAGCATAGGCTCCAGCGCACCAATGTTGTTTGAAAAATCACATGTGTGTCCTTGGGTGAATTTCTAGCTCCCATGCAAGAGATGGGAGTGAAATTCAAACATCTGGGCGTTATGGCTCGGCCGGAAAGATTGAGAAACTTGGTTTTTAATTATTGTACAAAACACGCCTGAAAATCCTGAAACTTGGCATGGTGTCATGATATGGCACGAAAATGCTGCGGTAATTGTTTTTGGCCGAATTGGGACAAGCGTTGGTGTAAGCTTCATGCAAACCGAGCTTCCCTCAAGAAGGCTCGTGGTTCCGAGAGGGAACGAGTCACCTCCTTGTGCGAAACGACATACATACACTGCCTTCTCCCACCTTAATTTTTTTACATCGGCATATTAGGCCAAATAAAAGTAGCATGCTAAATTTTAGAATTATTCCGAATTCATTTGGCCTTTTTATGCATTATTTGAGTTTCTGCGCATTTAATGTACATAATTCAAATTTGAACTACAAGCACAGGCTCCACTGCACCAAAGTTGTTTAAAAAATCACATGTGTGTCATTGGGTGAATTTCTAGGTCCCATACAAGAGATGGGAGTGAAATTCAAACATTTGGGCGTCGTGCTCGGCCGGAAAGATTGAGAAACTTGGTTTTTTAATTCCTATAATTCCAAAACACGCCTGAAAATTATGAAACCTGGGATGGTGTCATGACATGGCACCAACATGCTGCGGTAATTTTTTTGGCCAAATTGGGACAAGTTTTGGTGTAAGCTCCTTGCAAACCGGAGCTTCCCTCAAGAAGGCTCGTGGTTCCGAGAGGAAACGTGTCACCTCCGTGTGCGAAGCGACATGCGTACACTGCCTTCTCCCGCCTTTATTTTTTTACACAGGCAGATTAGACCAATTTAGAAGTATCGTGCTAAATTTTGGAATTATTCCTCGTTCATTTGGCCTTTTTTATGATTTAATTGAGTTTCTGCGCATTTAATGTGCATAATTCAAATTTGAACTACAAGCATAGGCTCCAGTGCACCGAAGTTGTTTGAAAAATCACATGTGTTTCCTTGGGTGAATTTCTAGGTCCCATGCAAGAGATGAGAGTGTAATTCAAACATCTGGGCGTTGTGGCTTGGCCGAAAAGATTGAGAAACTTGGTTTTTTAATTATTGTAATTCCAAAGCACACCTGAAAATCATGAAACTTGGCATGGTGTCATGATATGGCACCAACATGCTGCGGTAATTTCTTTTGGCCGAATTGGGACAAGCTTTGGTGTAAGCATCTTGCAAACCGGAGCTTCCCTCAAGAAGGCTCGTGGTTCCGAGAGGGAACGTGTCACCTCCTTGTGTGAAACGACATACATACGCTGCCTTCTCCTGCCTTAATTTTTTTTACATAGGCAGATTAGACCAAATAGAAGTACCGTGCTAAATTTTGGAATTACTCTGGGTTCACTTGGCATTTTCTATGCATTAATTGAGTTTCTACGCATTTAATGTGCATAATTCAAATTTGAACTACAAGCACAGGCTCCACTGCACCAAAGTTGTTTGAAAAATCACATGTGTGTCCTTGGGTGAATTTCTAGGTCCCATGCAAGAGATGGGAGTGAAATTCAAGCATCTGGGCATCGTGGCTCGACCAGGAAGATTGAGAAACTTGGTTCTTAAATTCTCGTAATTCCAAAACGCGCCTGAAAATCATGAAACTTGGCATGGTGCCATGACATGGCACCAACATGCTGCGGTAATTTTTTTTGGACGAATTGGGACAAGCTTTGGTGTAAGCTTCTTGCAAACCGGAGCTTCCCACAAGAAGGCTCGTGGTTCCGAGAGGGATGTGTCACCTCCGTGTGCGAAACGACATACGTACACTGCCCTCTCCCGCCTTAATTTATTTACACAGGAAGTTAGACCAAATAGAAGTACCGTGCTAAATTTTGGAATTATTCCGGGTTCACTTAGCATTTTTATGAATTAATTGAGTTTCTGCGCATTTAATGTGCACAAATCAATTTTTAACTACAAGCATAGGCTCCAACGCACCAAAGTTGTTTGGAAAATCACATGTGTGTCCTTGGGTGAATTTCTAGCTCCCATGCAAGAGATGGGAGTGAAATTCAAACATCTGGGCGTTATGGCTCAGCCGGAAAGATTGAGAAACTTGGTTTTTAATTATTGTAAATACAAAACACGCCTGAAAATCCTGAAACTTGGCATGGTGTCATGATATGGCACGAAAATGCTGCGGTAATTGTTTTTGGCCGAATTGGGACAAGCTTTGGTGTAAGCTTCATGCAAACCGAGCTTCCCTCAAGAAGGCTCGTGGTTCCGAGAGGGAACGTGCCACCTCCTTGTGCGAAATGACATACATACACTGCCTTCTCCCACCTTAATTTTTTTACATCGGCATATTAGGCCAAATAAAAGTACCATGCTGAATTTTAGAATTATTCCGAATTCATTTGGCCTTTTTATGCATTAATTGAGTTTCTGCGCATTTAATGTACATAATTCAAATTTGAACTACAAGCACAGGCTCCACTGCACCAAAGTTGTTTAAAAAATCACATGTGTGTCCTTGGGTGAATTTCTAGGTCCCATACAAGAGATGGGAGTGAAATTCAAACATTTGGGCGTCGTGCTCGGCCGGAAAGATTGAGAAACTTGGTTTTTTAATTCCTATAATTCCAAAACACGCCTGAAAATTATGAAACCTGGGATGGTGTCATGACATGGCACCAACATGCTGCGGTAATTTTTATGGCCAAATTGGGACAAGTTTTGGTGTAAGCTTCTTGCAAACCAGAGCTTCCCTCAAGAAGGCTCGTGGTTCCGAGAGGAAACGTGTCACCTCCGTGTGCGAAACGACATGCATACACTGCCTTCTCCCGCCTTAATTTTTTTACACAGGCAGATTAGACCAATTTAGAAGTATCGTGCTAAATTTTGGAATTATTCCGGGTTCATTTGGCCTTTTTTATGATTTAATTGAGTTTCTGCGCATTTAATGTGCATAATTCAAATTTGAACTACAAGCATAGGCTCCAGTGCACCGAAGTTGTTTGAAAAATCACATGTGTTTCCTTGGGTGAATTTCTAGGTCCCATGCAAGAGATGAGAGTGAAATTCAAACATCTGGGCGTTGTGGCTTGGCCGAAAAGATTGAGAAACTTGGTTTTTTAATTATTGTAATTCCAAAACACACCTGAAAATCATGAAACTTGGCATGGTGTCATGATATGGCACCAACATGCTGCGGTAATTTCTTTTGGCCGAATTGGGACAAGCTTTGGTGTAAGCATCTTGCAAACCGGAGCTTCCCTCAAGAAGGCTCGTGGTTCCGAGAGGGAACGTGTCACCTCCTTGTGCGAAACGACATACATACGCTGCCTTCTCCTGCCTTAATTTTTTTACATAGGCAGATTAGACCAAATAGAAGTACCGTGCTAAATTTTGGAATTACTCTGGGTTCACTTGGCATTTTCTATGCATTAATTGAGTTTCTACGCATTTAATGTGCATAATTCAAATTTAAACTACAAGCACAGGCTTCACTGCACCAAAGTTGTTTAAAAAATCACATGTGTGTCCTTGGGTGAATTTCTAGGTCCCATGCAAGAGATGGGAGTGAAATTCAAGCATCTGGGCATCGTGGGTCGACCAGGAAGATTGAGAAATTTGGTTTTTAAATTCTCGTAATTCCAAAACACGCCTGAAAATCATGAAACTTGGCATGGTGCCATGACATGGCACCAACATGCTGCGGTAATTTTTTTGGACGAATTGGGACAAGCTTTGGTGTAAGCTTCTTGCAAACCGGAGCTTCCCTCAAGAAGGCTCGTGGTTCCGAGAGGGAAGTGTCACCTCCGTGTGCGAAACGACATACGTACACTGCCCTCTCCTGCCTTAATTTTTTTACACAGGAAGATTAGACCAAATAGAAGTACCGTGCTAAATTTTGGAATTATTCCGGGTTCACTTAGCCTTTTTATGAATTAATGGAGTTTCTGCGCATTTAATGTGCACAAATCAAATTTGAACTACAAGCATAGGCTCCAGCGCACCAAAGTTGTTTGAAAAATCACATGTGTGTCCTTGGGTGAATTTCTAGCTCCCATGCAAGAGATGGGAGTGAAATTCAAACATCTGGGCGTCGTGGCTCTACCAGAAAGATTCAGAAACTTGGTTTTTTAATTCATGTAATTCCAAAACACGCCTGAAAGTAATGAAGCTTGGCATGGTTTCATGACATGGCACCAACTTGCTGCGGTAAATTTTTTGGCCGAATTGGGACATGCTTTGGTGTAGTCTTCTTGCAAACCGGAGCTTCCCTCAAGAAGGCTCGTGGTTCCGAGAGGGGAACGTGTCACCTCCATGTGCAAAACGGCATACGTACACTACCTTCTCATGCCTTAATTTTTTTACACAGATAGATTAGACCAAATAGAAGTACCATGCTAAATTTTGGAATTATTCCAGGCTCGTTTGGCCTTTTTATGCATTAATTGAGTCTCTGTGTATTTAATGTGCATAATTCAAATTTGAACTACAACCACAAGCTCTAGTGCACCAAAGTTGTCTAAAAAATCACATGTGTGTCCTTGGGTGAATTTCTAGGTCCCATGCAAGAGATGGGAGTTAAATTCAAACATCTAGGCATCGTGGCTCGGCCAAAAAGATTGAGAAACTTGGTTTTTAAATTCCTGTAATTCCAAAACACGCCTGAAAATCATGAAACTTGGCATGGTGTCATGACATGGCACCAACATGATGCGGTAATTTTTTTTGGCCGAATTGGGACAAGCTTTGGTGTAAGCTTCTTGCAAACCAGAGCTTCCCTCAAGAAGGCTCGTGGTTCCGAGAGGGAACGTGTCACCTTCGTGTGCGAAACGAAATACATACACTGCCTTCTCCCGCCTTAATTTTGTAAACAGACAGATTAGACCAAATAGAAGTATCATGCTAAATTTTGGAATTATTTCGGGTTCGTTTGGCCTTTTTATGCATTAATTAAGTTTTTGCGCATTTAATGTGCATAATTCAAATTTGAACTTCAAGCACAGGCTCCAGTGCACCAAAGTTTTTTGAAAAATCACATGTGTGTCATTTGGTGAATTTCTATGTCCCATGCAAGAGATGGGAGTGAAATTTAAACATCTGGGCGTTGTGGCTCGGCCAGAAAGATTGAGAAACTTGGTTTTTTAATTCATATAATTCCAAAACACGCCTGAAAATAATGAAACTTCGCATGGTGTCATGATATGGCACCAACATGCTGCGGTAATTTTTTTGCCGAATTGGGACATGCTTTGGTGTAAGCTTCTTGCAAACCGGAGCTTCCCTCAAGAAGGCTCGTGGTTCCAAGAGGGAACATGTCACCTCCGTGTGCGAAATGACATGCGTACACTGCCTTCTCCCGCCTTAATTTTTTTACACAGGCAGATTAGACCAAATAGAAGTATCGTACTAAATTTTGGAATTATTCTGGGTTCATTTGGCCTTTTTATGCATTAATTGAGTTTCTGCTCTTTTAATGTGCATAATTCAAACTCGAACTGCAAGCACAGGCTCCAGTGCGCCAAAGTTGTTTCAAAAATCACATGTGTGTCCTTGGTGAATTTATAGGTCCCATGCAAGAGATGGGAGTGAAATTCAAACATCTGGGCGTCGTGGCTCGGCCGGAAAGATTGAGAAACTTGGTTTTTAATTCCTCTAATTCCAAAACAGCCTGAAAATCATGAAACTTGGCATGGTGTCATGACATGGCACCAACATGTTGCGGTAATTTTTTTGGCCAAATTGGGACAAGCTTTGGTGTAAGCTTCTTGCAAACCGGAGCTTCTCTCAAGAAGGCTCGTGGTTCCGAGGGGAACGTGTCACATCCATGTGCGAAACGACATACGTACACTGCCTTCTCGCGCCTTAACTTTTTACACAGACAGATTAGACCAAATAGAAGTACCGTGCTAAATTTTGGAATTATTCCGGGTTCGTTTGGCCTTTTTTGCATTAATTGAGTTTTCTGCACATTTAATGTGCATAATGCAACTTTGAACTACAAGCACCGGCTCCAGTGCACCAAAGTTTTTTGAAAAATCACATGTGTGTCGTTGGGTGAATTTCTAGGTCCCATGCAAGAGATGGGAGTGAAATTCAAACATCTGGGTGTGTGGCTCGGCCGGAAAGATTGAGAAACTTGGTTTTTTAATTCCTGTAATTCCAAAACACGCCTGAAAATCATGAAACTTGGCATGGTGTCATGACATGGCACCAACATGCTGCGGTAATTTTTTGGCCGAATTGGGACAATCTTTGGTGTAAGCTTCTTGCAAACCGGAGCTTCCCTCAAGAAGGCTCGTGGTTCCGAGAGGGAACGTGTCACCTCCGTGTGCGAAACGACATACATACACTGCCTTCTCTCGCCTTAATTTTTTTACACAGGCAGATTAGACCAAATAGAAGTACCGTGCTAAATTTTGGAATTATTCCGGGTTCATTTGGCCTTTTTATGCATTAATTGAGTTTCTGTGCATTTAATGTGCATAATTCAAATTTGAACTACAAGCACAAGCTCCAGTGCACCAAAGTTGTTTGAAAATTCACATGTGTGTCCTTGGGTGAATTTCTAGGTCCCATGCAAGAGATGGGTGTGAAATTCAAACATCTGGGCGTCGTGGCTCGGCTGGAAAGATTGAGAAACTTGGTTTTTTAATTCCTGTAATTTCAAAACACGCTTGAAAATCATGAAACTTGGCATGGTGTCATGACATGGCACCAACATGTTCGGTAATTTTTTTGGCCGAATTGGGACAAGCTTTGGTGTAAGCTTCTTGCAAACCGAGCTTCCCTCAAGAAGGCTCGTAGTTCCGAGAGGGAACGTGTCACTTCCGTGTGTGAAATGACATACGTACACTGCGTTCTCCCGCCTTAATTTTTTACACAGACAGATTAGACCAAATAGAAGTACCGTGCTAAATTTTGGAATTATTCCGGCTTCATTTGGTGTTTTTATGCATTAATTGAGTTTCTGCGCATTTAATGTGCATAATTAAAATTTGAACTACAAGCACAGGCTCCAGTGCACGAAAGTTATTTGAAAAAACACATGTGTGTCCTTGGGTGAATTTATAGGTCCCATGCAAGAGATGGGGGAGTGAAATTCAAAGATTTGGGCGTCGTGGCTCGGCCGGAAAGATTGAGAAACTTGGTTTTTTAATTCCTGTAATTCCAAAACACGTCTGAAAATCATGAAACTTGGATGGTGTCATGACATGGCACCAACATCCTGCAGTAATTTTTTTGGCCGAATGGGGACAAGTTTTGGTGTAAGCTTCTTGCAAACTGGAGCTTCTCTCTAGAAGGCTCGTGGTTTCGAGAGGGAACGTGTCACCTCCGTGTGCGACATACGTACACTGCATTCTCCCGCCTTAATTTTTTTACACGGGCAGATTAGAACAAATAGAAGTATCATGCAAAATTTTGGAATTATTCTGTGTTTGTTTGGCCTTTTTATGCAATAATTGAGTTTTTGTGCATTTAATGTGCATAATTCGAATTTGAACTACAAGCATAGGCTCCACTACACCAAAGTTGTTTGAAAAATCATATGTGTGTTCTTGGGTGAATTTCTAGGTTCCATGCTAAAGATGGGAGTGAAATTCAAACATCTGGGCCTCGTGGCTCGGCCGGAAAGATTGAGAAACTTGGTTTTTTAGTTCCTGTAATTGCAAAAGATGCCTGAAAATCATGAAACTTGGCATGGTGTCATAACATGGCACCAACATGCAACGGTAATTTTTTTGGCCGAATTGGGACAAGCTTTGGTGTAAGCTTCTTGCAAACAGGAGCTTCCCTCAAGAAGGCTCGTGGTTCCGAGAGGGAACATGTCACCTCCATGTGTGAAACGACATACGTACACTGCCTTCTCCCGTCTTTATTTTTTTACACGGGCAGATTAGGCCAAGTAGAAGTACCGTGCTAAATTTTGGAATTATTCCGGGTTCATTTGGCCTTTTTATACATTAATTGAGTTTCTGCGCATTTAATGTGCATAATTCAAGTTTGAACTACAAGCACAGGCTCCAGTGCACCAAAGTTGTTTGAAAAATCGCATGTGTGTCCTTGAGTGAATTTCTAGGTCCCATGCAAGAGATAGGAGTGAAATTCAAACATTAGGCGTCGTGACACGGCCGGAAAGGTTGAGAAACTTGGTTTTTTAATTCCTGTAATTCCAAAACATGCCTGAAAATTATGAAAATTGGCATGGTGTCATGACATGGCACCAAAATGCTGCGGTAATTTTTTTGGCCGAATTGGGACAAGCTTTGGTGTAAGCTTCTTCTAAACCGGAGCTTCCCTCAAGAAGACTCGTGGTTCAGAGAGGGAACGTGTCACCTCCGTCTGAGAAATGACATACATACACTGCCTTCTCCCGCCTTAATTTTTTACACAGGCAGATTAGACCAAATAGAAGTATGGTGCTAAATTTTGGAATTATTCCGGGTTCGTTTGGCCTTTTTATGCGTTAATTGACTTTCTGCGCATTTAATGTGCATAATTCAAATTTGAACTACCAGCAAAGGCTCCAGTGCACCAAAGTTGTTTGAAAAATCACATGTGTGTCCTTGGGTGAATTTATAGGTCCCATGCAAGATATGTGAGTGAAATTCAAACATCTGGGCGTCGTGGCTCGGCTTGAAAGATTGAGAAACTTGGTTTTTTAATTCTTGTAATTCGAAAACACGCCTGAAAATCATGAAACTTTGCATGGTGTCATGACATGGCACCAACATGCTGCGGTAATTTTTTTGGCCGAATTGGGACAAGCTTTGGTGTAAGCTTCTTGCAAACCGGAGCTTCCCTCAAGAAGGCTCGTGGTTCCAAGAGGGAACGTGTCACCTCCGTGTGTGAAACGACATACATACACTGCCTTCTCCTGCCTTAATTTTTTTACACAGGCAGATTAGACCAAATAGAAGTACCGTGCTAAATTTTGGAATTATTGTGTGTTCATTTGGCGTTTTTTATGCATTAATTGAGTTTCTACGCATTTAATGTGCATAATTCAAATTTGAACTTCAAGCACAGGCTCAATTGCACCAAAATTGTTTGAAAAAACAGATGTGTGTCGTTGGGTGAATTTCTACGTCCCATGTAAGAGATGGGAGTGAAATTCAAACTTCTGGGCGTTGTGGCTCGCCCGGAAAGATTGAGAAACTTGGTTTTTTAATTCTTTTAATTCCAAAACACGCCTGAAAATCATGAAACTTGGCATGGTGTCATGACATGGCACCAACATGCTGCCGTAATATTTTTGGCCAAATTGGGACAAGCTTCGGTGTAAGCTTCTTGCAAACTGGAGTTTCCCTTAAGAAGGCTCATGGTTCCGAGAAGGAACTTGTGTCGGTGGGAAACGACACCTATGGGGTCACTCAGATCCCTTCTACGGTTGGCAGGCGCGGGGTTGTGCGAAGAGCGGGTCTGGCAGTCAGCACACAAATCATTTACCCAGGTTCAGGCCGTGGAGACGCGTAAAACCCTAGTCCTGCTTGTATGTGTATTTAGGTGTTCGTGTTTTCTTGCACTAGCTACAATGGCTCTCTAGTCCAAAAAATCCGAATCCCTCTCCAGTATGCCTCGGGCCTCCTTTTATAGACAAAAAGGGGTTGCCACAGTGGCACACAGTAGGTGGAAAGGTGCGGGAGCTGAGTCTATCCCCTGGCATTGTCGGAAAAATGCATTTAATGCGCTGCCGATGTGCCCCTCTTGCTTTATTGGGGACGGCAGAGAAGCTCGTCCCAGCTGTCGTTGCCTCGCCTGGCTCCGACGCGTGTCCAAGCTGACAAGGTGTTCTAGCGCCACATTGGCTGGCCGCTGGGCTGGTGCGATGGTGGAGCCTTCACGAAGATCTGCATGCTACCACGCAGATGCCTGCTCAGCTGGTCGAGCTGGCAGCTATATGGGAGCGGCGGTGGAGTCTTTGGCAGACGCAGGCCTGGCTGAGGCCCCGCAGGCGTCCTCGGCAAGGGTCTTGCGAAGGGCCCGGCAAGGGTCTCGCTGCGGCACCGCGGTCGTCCCCGGCAAGGATCTTGTCGGGGCTCTCGTGGATTTCCTTGGCAAGTCATCGCCAAGGGTCGTCGTCTTCTGGCTTCCATCTAATCTTGCGTGTCTATGATCTCTACAAAGATTTGCATGCCACCATGGAGCTGCCTCCCGAGCCTCGGTTCCAATATGGTGTAGGAACCCCTTGCAAGGGTGGCGTGATCTCCTGGCGTCAGGCAAGATGCCCCGGCAAGGATCTTGCCGAGGCTGCGGAAGCCACCCCGGCAAGAGTCTTGCCGGGGGAGTCCACCTCGACCTCTTGCTCTCTTTGTGTCTCTAGCCTTGGCGTTGCTCCGGCATCCCTCCCCTACCCTGCTTAGTATGGCCGTGGGCGCGGCTCTGACTGCCCGTGCACAAGTTTAAGGGGTGCAAAAGGAGAGCCCCTACTTTTGTACACCGACAACGTATCACCTCCGTGTGCGAAACGACATACGTACACTACCTTCTCCCGCCTTATTTTTTTACACAGCCAGATTAGACCAAATTGAAGTATTGTGCTCAATTTTGAAATTATTCCGGGCTCGTTTTGCCTTTTTCATACATTAATTGAGTTTCTGGCCATTTAATGTGCACACTTCAAATTTGAACTACAAGCACATGCTCCAGTGCACCAAAGTTGTTTCAAAAATCACATGTGTGTCCTTGGGTGAATTTCTAGGTCCCATGCAAGAGATGGGAGTGAAAATCAAACATCTGGGCATCGGGGCTTGGCTGGAAAGATTGAGAAACTTGGTTTTTTTAATTCTTGTAATTCCAAAACACGCCTGAAAATCATGAAACTTGGCATGGTGTCATGACATGGCACCAACATGTTGCGGTAATTTTTTTGGCCGAATTGGGACAAGCTTTGGTGTCAGCTTCTTGCAAACCGGAGCTTCTCTCAAGAAGGCTCGTGGTTTCGAGAGGGAACGTGTCACCTCCGTGTGCGAAACTACATACGTACACTGCCTTCTCCCGCCTTAATTTTTTGCACAGGCAGATTAGACCAAATAGAAGTACCGTGCTAAATTTTGGAATTATTCCGGGTTCGTTTGGCCTATTATGCATTAATTGAGTTTCTAGGCATTTAATGTGCATAATTCAAATTTGAACTACAAGCACAGGCTCCAGTGCACCAAAGTTGTTTGAAAAATCACATATGTGTCCTTGGGTGAATTTATAGGTCCCATGCAAGAGATGGGAGTGAAATTCAAACATCTGGGCGTTATGGCTCAGCCGGAAAGATTGAGAAACTTCATTTTTTAATTCCTATAATTCCAAAACACGCCTGAAAATCATGAAACTTGGCATGGTGTCATGACATGGCACCAACATGCTACGGTATTTTTTTTGGGCCGAATTGGGACAAGCTTTGGTGTAAGCTTCTTGCAAACCGGAACTTACCTCAAGAAGGCTCGTGGTTCCGAGAGGGAACGTGTCACGCCCATGTGTGAAACAACATACGTACACTCCCTTCTCCCGCCTTAAATTTTTTACACAGGTAGATTAGACAAAATAGAAGTACCATGCTAAATTTTGGAATTATTCCGGGTTCGTTTGGCCTTTTTATGTATTAATTGAGTTTCTGTGCATTTAATGTGCATAATTCAAATTTGAACTACAAGCACAGGTTCCAGTGCACCAAAGTTGCTTTAAAAATCACATGTGTGTGCTTGGGTGAATTTCTAGGTCCCATGCAAGAGATGGGAGTGAAATTCAAACATATTGGCATCGTGGCTCGACCGGAAAGATTGAGAAACTTGGTTTTTTAATTCCCGTAATTCCAAAACACGCCTGAAAATCATGAAACTTGGCATGGTGTGATGACATGGCACCAACATGCTGTGATAATTTTTCTGTCCGATTAGTGAAGGTGCACACATTAACAATCAACAAAGTCATTTTGGATCAAGTGCTGTCATGTTACAAATTTGAAACACACGTATTATTGAAACCGTGGGCGTTCTACTTACCAATTACGTGCGGCCACGTGTCCCTTTTTTTTATCGGCTAGGAGGTGTTGTGCGGGGTAGCTATTTGAGTATGGGAGGCGTGCGATCAGACCCCTGCGCGTGCTCATCAGGAGGAGAGCCCTTTGACTGCTACCCGCCGCGCACCTCTCTCCCATCGTCTCCATTAATGGCGCCCGAGCACCTGTTCTACGACGTGGCTATATGTCTCACTGGACTGAGATTTAAGAGAGAAAAATGAAAATCTAAAAAGAAAGTTTTGCATGGATCTTGATGTAAGATCTGATGGACCTATATAGCATCGACTGTGACTTATAGCAAGCATGATGAATATAAGGACGATGACAGTGGATAATAATTGTCTTACATATTTAGAAACATAATTTAAAAAGCCACATGCGGCAACACCCTAAATACATAAGGGCAAAAGAAGATGGAAGACAACGATCTCGCTCGCTAATCTCTACTTTCTTGATGCGTTGCTGCAGGCCGCGGGAACTAGTCTCGCGGCGAGCAGCGATGTGCTCTTTCTTGTCCTCAAGATGCTGCTTGAGAGCATCCACGGATTCCTCCACCAGCCTTCTGCGCTTGATGCGTAGCATGGCATTCTCGTCCATAAGTTTCTCGACGATGACGTTGTCGGATTTCGGGTTCCGGCAAAACCCTTGAGGTTCGAACTCTGGGGTGCGCACGAAGATCTCTCCTCCCCCTAGCTCACGCCCTCACCACAATCTCAAAGCTCAGCATGTCGAACTCGCAGAACAAGGGACATAGGGTGTATACTAGTTCAGGCCACCGATGTCATGTAATACCCTACTCCAGTGTGGTGTGGTGGATTTCCTCTTGGGCTGAGGATGAACAAGTACAAGGGAAGAACAGCCTCCTGAGGAGAGGTGTTCTTGGGCTTGGTGAGCTTGTGTGTGTGAGGATGGAATGGATCCGATCCAAGATGAGATGCCTCCCTACGGGGTGGATAGTCCTATTTATAGAGGCCATGGTCCTCTTCCCAAATATTAGGCGGGAAGGGATCCCACAATGGCCAGTTTGAAGGAGGACAACTAGTACAAGTTATCCTGACAAAAGGTGGTCTTCGCCTGCCAAAGGTTCTGGTGGTGACGCCGTCCTGGGCTCCATGGTGACCTCTATCCTGTCGTCCTGCTGATACATCTCCAACGTATCTATAATTTTTGATTGTTCCATGCTATTATATTATCAACCTTGGATGTTTTATATGCATTTATATGCTATTTTATATGATTTTTGGGACTAACATATTAACCCAGAGCCCAGTGCCAGTTTCTGTTTTTACCTTATTTCAGTGTTTCGCAGTTAAGGAATATCAAACGGAGTCCAAACGGAATGAAACCTTGGAAAAGTTATTTTTGGAAAGAAAGCAATACAGGAGACTTGGAGTGTAAGTCAGGGGATCAACAAGGAGAGCACAAGGTAGGGGGCACGCCAACCCCCCTGGGCGCGCCCTCCACCCTCGCGGGCCCCTCGTGGCTCCCCTGATGTATTTCTTCCGCCTATATATATCCATATACCCTAAAACTATTGGAGACGGGAATAGATCGGGAGTTCTGCCGCCAGAAGCCTTCGTAGCCACCGAAAGCCAATCTAGACCCGTTCCGGTACCCTGTCGGAGGGGGAATCCCTCTCCGGTGGCCATCTTCATCATCCCGGTGCTCTCCATGACGAGGAGGTAGTAGTTCTCCCTCGGGGCTGAGGGTATGTACCAGTAGCTATGTGTTTGATCTCTCTCTCTCGTGTTCTTGAGGTGGTACGATCTTGATGTATCGCGAGCTTTGCTATAATAGTTGGATCTTATGATGTTTCTCCCCATCTACTCTCTTGTAATGGATTGAGTTTTCATTTTGAAGTTATCTTATCGGATTGAGTCTTTAAGGATTTGAGAACACTTGATGTATGTCTTGCGTGGGATAACCGTGGTGACAATGGGTTGTTCTATTGATTCACTTGATGTATGTTTTGGTGATCAACTTGCGGGTTCCGCCCATGAACCTATGCATAGGGGTTGGCACACGTTTTTGTCTTGACTCTCTGGTAGAAACTTTGGGGCACTCTTTGAGGTTCTATGTGTTGGTTGAATAGATGAATCTGAGATTGTGTGATGCATATCGTATAATCATACCCACACATACTTGAGGTGACATTGGAGTATCTAGGTGACATTATGGTTTTGGTTGATTTGTGTCTTAAGGTGTTATTCTAGTACAAACTCTAGGGCTGTTTGTGACACTTATAGGAATAGCCCAACGGATTGATTGGAAAGAATAACTTTGAGGTGGTTTTGTACCCTACAATAATCTCTTCGTTTGTTCTCCGCTATTAGTGACTTTGGAGTGACTCTTTGTTGCATGTTGAGGGATAGTTATATGATCCAATTATGTTATTATTGTCGAGGGAACTTGCACTAGTGAAAGTATGAACCCTAGGCCTTCTTTCAACGCATTGCAATACCGTTTATGCTCACTTTTATCATTAGTTACCTTGCTGTTTTTATAGTTTTTGATTACAAAAAACTATTATCTACTATCCATATTGCACTTGTATCACCATCTCATCGCCGAACTAGTGCACCTATACAATTTACCATTGTATTGGGTGTGTTGGGTACACAAGATACTCTTTGTTATTTGGTTGCAGGGTTGTTTGAGAGAGACCATCTTCATTCTACGCCTCCTACGGATTGATAAACCTTAGGTCATCCACTTGAGGGAAATGTTCTACTATCCTACAAACCTCTGCACTTGGAGGCCCAACAACGTCTACAAGAAGAAGGTTGTGTAGTAGACATCAAGCTATTTTCTGGCGCCGTTGCCGGGGAGGTTTGTGCTGGAAGGTATATCTTTAGATCTTGCAATCGAGTGTTTTAGTTTCTTGTTTTATCACTAGTTTAGTTTATAAAAGAAAATTACAAAAAATGGAATTAAGTTTGCCTCATACGCTTCATCTTTTTAATATCTTTCATGAGTATGATGGTAAGGAAAATTGTGCCAAAGTGTTAGAAGAAGAATGCATTAAAATGTTTGACACTAAATCATTGAATGATGAGCATGATTGCAATGTTGTTAGTATGAACTCCTTGAATATCCATAGTACTAATGATGATTGCACTAGTTATGATGAAAATGCCTCCTATAAACATGTCAATTTTTGTGGAGTGCATTGGGTTTGCAAGTACACACCAAATAGGGAAGATAGATATTGCAAGAGGCATAAGCATTTAGAAACTAAATTGTTGCAAGAAAGGCTAGATGTTTGTGCTGAAAGATTCAATATTTATCGCCATCCTTGTGAACTTTGCAATGAACATGGTCACTTAAAGCTCCAATGCTATTTGTTTCATGATCAAGTTGTGTCCAAAAATTGTGATAACTTGATTACCCTTGAGCATCATAAAGAGCTTAGTCTTCTTTTGGATTATGAAGAAATGAAACTTATAACTGAGGGTATTCCAAAATTTAATCTCGATAAATTTCTTGATTTTGATCTAGAGGAAATTTATATGTATTGTGCGGTGAATTGCATTGAAAACCCTTATATTGCCTATTACATAAAGAAAAGAAAACAAATGCAAGATGAAGAGAATACTAATGAAGGGAAGAGACTTCCAAATACCCTCCTATTATTTCTTATGATGAATCAGGTAACGAGGAGGAGCCTCCTATTCAACCAATCTCATTAATAAGGAGCTCCAAAAAGAGGATTGAACCCACACATGATGTGGTGAAGAAGAAGAAAAGAAAAAGGAAGAGAGGTAAAAAGATATCTCCCCCAAATAATGCTGCTCCTATTACTATTGTGCCTCATGAAAATATAATTGTGGAAGATAATGATACTTATTATGATCTTGAAAATCTTTTTGGCACTTGCTTGGAAGAATATAATAATTGCTATACTATTGGTGCTATCCATACTATTAATGATGAGAGTGATTATGCTTATGATATGAGAAGGACCAAGCTTGGGGATGCTATGTTTGATGAAGACGATGTTTTTGAGAATATATTTGCTGCAATTAATGTTTGTCCCAAGCTTGGGGATGCTACGTTTAATGAAGATGATATTTTTTAGTCTCCCAAGTTTTGATATGCAAATTTATAATGATGATAGCATGCCTCCTACCTATGATGATTATTGTGATGATACTTATGCTATAAAAGTAGTTATTATATTTATAAAACTTGTCATGATTATGATTACCCCTTTTCTCAACATTACTCTTTTAATGTGGAAACAATTTATAGTATTCGAGTCTCTTATGATACTCCCACTATTCTGAATGAGAAGAATTTTGCTTATGTGCAGAGTAATAAAAATTCTATGCTTGTAGATCATGAAAAGAATGCTTTAGGTGCTGGTTATATTGTTGAATTCATTCATGATGCTACTGAAAAATATTATGAGGGAGGAATATATGCTTGTAGGAATTGCAATAATATCAAGTTTCCTCTCTATGTGCTTAAAGTTTTGAAGTTATGCTTGTTTTACCTTCCTATGCAAGTTGATTCTTGTTTCCATAAGTTGTTTGATCACAAAATCCCTATGCATAAGAAGTGCGTTAGACTTAAATGTGATAGTCATATTCTTCATGATGCTCTCTTTATGTTTCAATTCTTATCCTTTATGTGAGCATCATTGAAATCATCATGCCTAGCTAGGTGCGTTAAATGATAGCGCTTGTTGGGAGGCAACCGAATTCTATTCTTGTTCTTCACTTTTTGCTCCTGTTTAGTAATAAATAATTCATCTAGACTCTGTTTATAAGTGGTTTTATGTTTTAATTAGTGTTTGTGCCAAGTAGAACCTTTGGGAAGACTTGGGTGAAGTCTTTGCGATCATGCTGTAAAAAACAGAAACTTAGCACTCACGAGATTTGCTGCCATTTTTTATTCGAGAGCTCTATTTAGTTAATTCTTTTTGAAGATGATTAATAGATAAATTCCTCAGGTCCACCAATTTATTTTATAATTTTATGAGTTCCAGAAGTATACGTTTGATCCATATTACAACAGACTGTTCTGTTTTTGACAGATTCTGTTTTCTATGTGTTGTTTTGCTTATTTTGATGAATCTATGAGTAGTATCGGAGGGTATGAACCATAGATAAGTTGGAATAAAGTAGATATTACACAAATATGAATTTAGAATGAGTTCACAACAGTACCTAAGTGGTGATTTATTTTCTTATACTAACGGAGCTTACGAATTTTCTGTTAAGTTTTGTGTTGTGACATTTTCAAGTTTTGGGTGAAGATTCGATGGACTATGGAATAAGGAGTGGCAAGAGCCTAAGCTTGGGGATGCCCAAGGTACCCCAAGGTAATATTCAAGGACAACCAAAAGCCTAAGCTAGGTGATGCCCCGGAAGGCATCCCCTCTTTCGTCTTCGTTCATCGGTAACTTTACTTGGAGCTATATTTTTATTTACCACATGATATGTGTTTTGCTTGGAGCGTAATTTTATTTACTTTTTTTTTCTTGCTGTTTGAATAAAATACCAAGATCTGAAATTCTTTAATGTTAGAGAGTCTTCATATAGTTGCATAATTATTCGACTACTCCTTGATCTTCACTTATATCTTTCGGAGTAGTTTGTTGTTGCTCTAGTGCTTCACTTATATCTTTTAGAGCACGACGGTGGTTTTATTTTGAAGAAATATATGAACTCTCATGCTACACTTATATTATTTTGAGAGTCCTAAACAGCATGGTAATTTGCTTTGGTTATGAATTTAGTCCTAATATGTTGGTCATCGAAGAGGGATATAATAAAAACTTTCATATAAAGTGCATTGAATACTAAGAGAAGTTTGATACTTGATAATTGTTTTGAGATATGGAGATGGTGATATTAGATTCATGCTAGTTGAGTAGTTGTGAATTTGATAAATACTTGCGTTGAAGTTTGTGATTCCCGTAGCATGCACGTATGGTGAAACGTTATGTGACGAAGTCGGAGCATGATTTGTTTATTGATTGTCCTCCTTATGAGTGGCGGTCGGGGACGAGCGATGGTCTTTTCCTACCAATCTATCCCCCTAGGATCATGCGTGTAGTACTTTGTTTCGATAACTAATAGATTTTTGCAATAAGTATGTGAGTTCTTTATGACTAATGTTGAGTCCATGGATTATACGCACTCTCACCCTTCCATCATTGCTAGCCTCTCTAGTACCGCACAACTTTCGCTGGTACCATAAACCCACCATATACCTTCCTCAAAACATCCACCATACCTACCTATTATGGCATTTCCATAGCCATTCCGACATATATTGCCATACAACTTTCCACCATTCTGTTATTATGACACGCTTCATCATTGTCATATTGCTTTGCATGATCATGTAGTTGACATTGTATTTGTGGCAAAGCCACCGTTCATAATTCTTCCATACATGTCATTCTTGAGTCATTGCACATCCGGTACACCGCCGGAGGCATTCACATAGAGTCATATTTTGTTCTAAGTATCGAGTTGTAATTCTTGAGTTGTAAGTAAATAGAAGTGTGATGATCATCATTATTAGAGCATTGTCCCAGTGAGGAAAGGATGATGGAGACTATGATTCCCCCATAAGTCGGGGTGAGACTCCGGACGAAAAAAAAGAGGCCATAAAAAAGAGAAAAGGCCCAAATAAAAAAATAAAAAATGAGAGAAAAAGAGAGAAGGGGCAATGCTACTATCCTTTTACCACACTTGTGCTTCAAAGTAGCACCATGGTCTTCATGATAGAGTCTCCTATGTTGTCACTTTCATATACTAGTGGGAATCTTTCATTATAGAACTTGGCTTGTATATTCCAATGATGGGCTTCCTCCAAATGCCCTAGGTCTTCGTGAGCAAGCGTGTTGGATGCACACCTACTAGTTTCTTTTGTTGAGCTTTCATACATT
Organism: Triticum aestivum; assembly: GCF_018294505.1. NCBI lineage: Eukaryota > Viridiplantae > Streptophyta > Magnoliopsida > Poales > Poaceae > Triticum > Triticum aestivum. Next base: position 308,062,234 of record NC_057794.1, read on the forward strand.
TATAGCTCTAGTGCATCTGTAAGTGCATCTAGTGCCACCCCTAGTTGGTTTTGGAGTATTGACGACAAACCTAGTTGAGGGACTAATGTGTTTGTGAGAATTGCAGGATAACACAGGTAGAAGTCCCTCATTGATTCGGTTTTCCTACCAGAGATGACCCCTAAAAATGTATGAAGACATTGAAGTCAAAGGTGGCATATGAAGATATTCACATTGAAGACTATGACAGGAGAAGACACCACATGAAGCCTATGGAGCTCGAAGACTTAGATCTTTCGTAGTTCTCTTTCTTTTGTGTTGAGTCATAGGAACCACCGTACTGTTAAGTGGGGTCCAAGAGAACCAGTCAGAATGACTGAAGTGATGCCTAACCAAAACCTATGTCGTCGAGTGAAGACTATGAGAGTGAATCTTGTCCAGAGTCGGACAAGTCAGCTTTGCTTGCAGCCCAAGTAAAGTTGCCGTGTGAGTTTGAAATCTGGCTGTTGGAACATGTGTCAGTTCCTTAGTGACCCATGGTCATTTTGGACAAATCAGGTCGGGTTGCCAAGTGGCTATAAATATCCAACCCCCTACAACCATAAACGGTTGGTTGCTCAGATTGAGAGTACGGCTTTTGTCGTTTGAGAGCAACCCACCTCGAAGCCTTTGAGAGAGAATTCCTTGCGAGGATAAAGCCCTAACCGCCCAGAGCCAAAGAGAATTAGGCATCACTTAAGTCTTCTTGTCTGTGTGATCTGAAGACTTATTACACTTGAGGACTGTGCATCCTCCAGCCGGTTAGGCGTCGCGTTTTGAGCATCCAAGAGACATTGTGGATTGCCGGTGAACAAAGTCTATGAAGGTTTGGGAGTCTACCTTGAAGACTTACCAGAGTGATTGGGCGAGGTCTGTGTGACCTTAGCTCAAGGGGAATACGGTGAGGACTGGGTGTCCTGAGCTGCGTGTTCAGGACTGGGTGTCCGGGACTGTGTGTCCTAAGGTTTAAATACCTAGCCGCCCTAACCAGACGTACAGTTGTCACAGCAACTAGAACTGGTCCAACAAATCATTGTCTTGAACGAGTCACTGGTTTCATATTCCCCTCCCTTTACTTACTGTTACTCCTTGTGAAGTCATTGTATGTTTGCACTATCTTTTGTCTTCACTGAGTGACTGCGTGTTCTGTTTGGCTTCATAATATCTTCCTACCTGATCCTTACTACATTGCTGCTATTAAGTCATTGTGCGTTCACTCTACTGAATACTTGACTATGGCTTGCTTAGTGTAGTCTACCTTCCGCTGCAGGGTATTAGGTTTATTTCTATCGTTTGTCTTCATAACTCCCACGTATTGAACACTTTCATAAAAATTGCCTATTCACCCCCCTCTAGTCGATATAATGCACTTTCAATTGGTATCAAAGCAAGGTTCTCCCTTGTTCTGTGTGATTCGGTTTAACCACCTGGAGTTTTAGCTATGTCGACTGCAGGGATAATAAAAGTCTCCGCTGCGTGCCCCGTCTTCAATGGAACTGAATATCCCTACTGGAAGAATAAGATGCGCATGCATCTTGAAGCCATTGACGTCGACCTATGGTATGTCGTCAAGAACGGCGTTCCCAAGGCTGGAGAAGGTGTCACTGCTGCTGATGTCAAGAAATTCGTTCAACTGGACTCTACTGCCAAGAATATCATCTGTGGTCATCTGACCAAAGGACAGTATGGCCGTGTGAGTGCTTTGAAAACATCTAAGCTGGTCTGATACTGGCTCTCCAAGGTCAATGAAGGCGTCTCAACCCAGAGAGATCAGAGAATCAATGTCCTTCGCAACCTCTTCAACCGCTTCAAGAGAAATGACAATGAGAATGTCCAGCTCACATTTGACCGACTCACTGACATCACAAATGAGCTTCAAGCCCTCGGTGCTGCTGAGATCACCAAACATGAAGTCGTCAAGACACTACTGAGATCACATGACAGTTCGTTTGACACCCTAGCCCTGATGATTCAAGAACGTCCTGATTTCAAGACACTCGATCCGTCTGACATACTTGAGAGGCTCAACACACATGAGTTTCAGCTTTGTGAGAAAAGAGATATCTACGGTCCAAACTATGGGCGAACTCGTGCCTTGAAGGCAAAAGCTGTCTCCTCATCTGAAGAAGAATCTGACAGCAGTTCTGATGATCCTGAAGACATTGGAAGGGAACTTGCTATGCTTGTCAAGAAGTTCCAAAAATTCACCAAGAAGAAAGGCTTCAGAAAGTCTTCCCAATCAAGCTCAAGAAATGATGAAGCTTCTGCTCATGACTACAAGAATAAAACATGTCACAAGTGCAAGAAACTTGGCCACTTCATCTCTGAGTGTCCACAGTGGGACAATGAGAACAAAAAGAAGAAGAAGAGCAAGGAATATGACTCTGACGACAAGAAGAAGAAAAAAATACTCAAAGTCTTCTTCCAAGTCTTCCTCAAAGTCTTCATCACACAAGATGAGCTCATCTGGCAAGGCACGTGCATTTGTTGGCAAGGAAATGGATTCAGAGGAGGAGTCTGCTTCTGAGGAGGCGGAGGTGGAGTCTGAGGAGGAGTCCGATTCAGGCGTCGCAAGTCTGGCTACAGCATACGTTGTCAAGTCCATCTTCAACACTGAAGACAATGACTTCATCACCGACACCGATGCAAATGACAAGGACTACTCCGCTTCTACCTACTGCTTCATGGCACGCGGTGCCAAGGTAAACTCACGCACTACTCACTATCAAACATCTAGTGATGATGACTCTGATTGTGGTTCAAAACCTAGCTACACAACACTTGCTAAAATTGCAACTGAACAACAGAAAGCTATGGAACATATTCAAAAACTGTTAGACAGAAGCGATGATCTGTTAGGTGCTAAAATGACTCGATCTGAATCCTTAATTGAAGACATAAAAAATCTTCATGTTAAGTATCAGGAACTTGAAAGTTGTCATGAAACTCTCTCAACAACTCATGAAAAGCTTTCCTATGATTATCTTCAAAGGAAGCAAGATCTTGAGAAATTGAGAGCAGCTCATGAAGATCTTCAAAAGGAAAGCGAGTCACTTCGCGCCAAACAGATCAGTTCCGCTCAGGAAGGATTTGAACCACCATGTCTTAAATGCATTGAGCATGATAATGCTACTTCTGTTGCTGAATGTTCTACTGCTACTGCTGTTGCAATATCTTCAACTGTTGATGTGGTAACTAACCCCTCTGCTGAGGATACCACCACTATTGCTGATGAGAATGCCAGGTTGAAGACATTGCTTGAAACAGGGATGTACAAAAGTCTTAAAGGGCATCAGACACTATGTGATGTCCTCAAAAAGCAGATTCTGAACCGAAACCCGAGGAAAGAGGGTGTTGGGTTCGTAAGGAAAATGAATTCTGATGGCTCTTCCTGGAAACCTGAGCAGTACGCCAAAACCATGTGGGTTGCTGCAAAGGAACCTTCAACAGATCCATCCAATCTATCTGGCTTCACTTGTGCTAACCCCATTATCATTGATGAATCCTTTGATGCAAACTATATACTGTTTAAGAATCAGAATGGTGAAGTGTTTGCCAGGTACATTGGTACTAACTGCAGGAATGGACCGCCTATGAAGAAGATCTAGGTTCCGAAAAAGTGTCTGGAGAATCTTCCTGTGAATGTCATCATGACACCTCATGTGAAGAAGACAAACCTCAGACCAAAGGCTTCATACAATCCAAAGGCTTCATACAGATAGAGGACTCACCTGATTCGCACTAACGCAAATGTTTTGCAGGGAAACCATACTCAGGCATATGAATATGAGAGCAGTTCATCAAACCGCCATGTTCATAAGACCAAGAACTATTCTGCTTATTCTTATGAGTACTATTGTCCGCCTGCAAGACTATTTGCTAGGGCTCCAAAGCCAAAATTCTCATATGCTGCACTTAGACTTATTGCTTCTAAGCCACCCTTGAAGATGTGGGTGGCTAAGAAAGCTTAACTCTCTTTTGCAGGGAAAGGTCTCCAGCAGAAAACCAAAATCGTCTAACGCTATTGCTGGGGACCTTAAACATCTTGTAGGGCGCAAGATCAAATGCCCGAATGGTCTTACTATGTACTTCGTTCCTGAATCGCTTGCTACTCTCCCTATTAGTCCTAATCTGGATCTAAGCTTTCATAACCCATTGGTTCATCAAATGTTTTTGCTTCACAATGCTCTTGGTGAAGCCTATCCCCCTAACTGCACTGTAGGGTACGACACCAGCGTCTTCAGAATGGATTATTGATAGTGGGTGTACAAATCACATGACTGGCAAAAGAAGCCTTCTTATGGACTCAACCTTACGTCCATCCGACAAGAGCCACATCACATTTGCTGACACTGGTAAAAGTAAGGTATTGGGTCTAGGTAGAGTTGCAATCTCAAGGGATCAACACATGGATAAAGTCATGCTTGTTGAATCTCTTGGCTTCAACTTAATGTCTGTCTCAATGCTTTGCGATTTAAACATGATCGTAATATTTGCAAAATATCGTTGCATTGTTCTAATGGAATCTGATAAGTCTCTAGTATTTGAAGGGTATCGAAAAGAAGATTTGTACGTGGTAGATTTCTCAGCAGGACCACAACTGGCCGTATGTCTTCTAGCAAAAGCTTTAGAATGCTGGCTCTGGCATCGGAGGCTAGGGCATGCTGGCATGAGGAACTTCCACACCCTTGCAAAGAAGAAGCATGGCATAGGCATCGAGGGCGTCAAGTTCAAGAAAGATCACTTATGCGGTGCCTGTGAAGCAGGGAAGATGACAAGGGCCAAACATCCCTCGAAGACAATCATGACCACTACTCGACCCTTCGAACTGCTTCACATGGATCTTTTCGGTCCCACTCATTACTCAACTCTTACTACTACTACTTGCCTCTATGGCTTTGTCATTGTTGATGATTATTCTAGATATACTTGGGTGCACATAATCCTTTACAAGACTGAAGTGCAGGATGTCTTCAGACGCTTCGCCAATCGAGCTATGAACAATTATGGCGCCAAGATAAAGCACATCAGAAGTGACAATGGCACCGAACTCAAGAACACTGGCCTTGATACATATATTGATACCTTGGGCATCACACATGAATTCTCAGCCCCGTACACGCCACAGCAGAATGGCGTCGTTGAACGCAAGAACAGAACACTCATTGAGATGGCCAGAACGATGCTAGATGAATACAAGACCCCAAGAAAATTCTGGCCTGAAGCCATTGATACTGCATGCCATACAATTAATCGTGTTTATCTTCACAAGCTTCTGAACAAGACATCTTATGAGCTTCTTACTGGCAAGAAGCCAAATGTCAGTTACTTCAGAGTATTTGGCGCAAGGTGCTGGATCAAGGACCCACATCACACCTCAAAGTTTGCACCAAAAGCACATGAGGGTTTTATGCTTGGATATGGAAAGGATTCGCACTCCTACAGAGTCTTCAATCTCTTTCATTACAAAGTGGTTGAAACAGTGGATGTGCGGTTCGATGAAACCAACGGTTCATAAAGAGAGCAACTGCCAAATGTGCTAGATGAAGTTCCATCCAGTGAATCAGTCAAGCTAATGGGAACTGGAGAAATTATAACTTCTGAAGCTCATCCTGAAGAAGAACTTATCATCTCAGCACCGGACCAACATGAAGACAATGCTCAGCCTGAAGACATTCCTTCTAACAACGACAATGATCAGCAAGAGCAAAATCTTCGCACTGTACATCCTCGCGTTGCCAATGAAGTGCAGATTGAAAGAATAATTGATAGCATCAATGCACCCGGTACACTCACTCGTTCAAGGGAAACTCAGCTAGCAAATTTCTGTGGGCACTTCACATTCGTCTCAATAACAGAACCCAAGAAAGTTGAAGAAGCCTTCATGGAACCTGAATGGATTCAAGCCATGCAAGAAGAGCTTCAACAGTTTGAGCTGAATAATGTATGGGAACTGGTTAAGCGTCCTGATCCACGGAAGCACAATATAATAGGCACCAAATGGATATAACGCAACAAGCAAGATGAGGATGGTCAAGTTGTCAGAAACAAAGCTCGTCTCGTTGCTCAAGGATATACTCAAGTGGAAGGCATTGACTTCGATGAAACATTTGCTCCTGTGGCTAGACTTGAAGCCATACGCATACTGCTGGCCTATGCAAATCATCATTACATACTTCTATATCAAATGGATGTGAAGAGTGCTTTTCTCAATGGCAAGATTGAAGAAGAAGTGTATGTTGCACAATTGTCTGGCTTTGAAGATCCGAAACATCCTGACATGGTATACAAGCTCAACAAGGCACTGTATGGCCTCAAACAAGCCCCTCGGGCCTGGTATGACACACTCAAATACTTCCTGAAGAGCAAAGGCTTCATACCTGGTTCCCTAGACCCCACTCTCTTCACGAAGACATATGATGGTGAACTGTTTGTGTGCCAAATATATGTGGATGACATTATCTTTGGTTGCACCAATCAGAAGTACAGTGAAGAGTTTGGATATATGATGCAAGAGCAATATCAGGTGTCCATGATGGGAGAGCTGAAGTTCTTCCTCGGTCTTCAAATACGACAACAACGCAACGATATCTTCATATCTCAAGAGAAGTATCTCAAAGATTGCCTGAAGAAGTTTGGTATGCAAGACTGCAAAGGCTTCACAACACCAATGCCAGCCAAACATCATCTGGGTCCCGATGACAATGGTAAAGAGTTCGATCAAAAGGTATACCGCTCCATGATTGGTTCTTTACTTTATCTATGTGCATCTAGGCCAGATATTATGCTTAGTGTTTGCATGTGTGCTCGATTTCAAGCGGCACCAAAGGAGTCGCATCACTTAGCTGTGAAGCGAATTCTTCGATATTTGGCTCACACCCCAAATCTAGGATTATGGTATCCAAAGGGCTTAGAGTTTGATCTGGTTGGATTCTCGGATGCTGATTATGCTGGTGACAAAGTTGATCGCAAGTCTACATCAGGCACTTGTCACTTTCTGGGACGATCACTTGTATGTTGGTCCTCAAAGAAGCAGAACTGTGTATCTCTCTCCACTGCTGAATCCGAATACATTGCTGCTGGATCTTGCTGCGCTCAGCTTCTGTGGATGAAACAAACACTCAAAGACTATGGCATTCATCTGAAGCAAGTGCCACTTTATTGCGACAACGAAAGCGCCATCAAGATTGCCAACAACCCAGTTCAACACTCGAAGACAAAGCACATTGAAATTTGTCATCACTTTATCAGAGATCATGTTGTGAAGGAAGATATTGATATCATACACGTCAACACTAAAGAGCAATTGGCAGATATCTTCACCAAGCCCTTGGATGAGAAGAGATTTTGCAAGTTACGGTGTGAGCTAAATATCCTGGAATCCTCAAATGTCTTGTGATCAGGCACACATCCTAACCCTTATGCATATTGATGACTTAGACGTGCAACACACGAAGTAAAGTATATCTTCAATCAATGAAGACATACATTCTAAGTGTGAATACATTAATATGGAATTTGACTTTGGAGCGCCACGATAATTGTGCGCCGTGTCTGGGTCTAATACTTCCTATACGGTGGGTAACGCCACCACCAAATGTTCTATTTTTGAAGTGTTTCACTCATGGCGTTACCTTGCAATGTCTTCACATTTGGTTTGGCTTTGATCTCAACATATCTTCATGATTATCTTCACTATGTTGATCATATATATATACACACACACACACACACACACATATATATATATATATATATATATATATATATATATATTAGTGTTCTGTCCTCTACAGCATTCACTTATAGCTATGTCTTCGTGTTGAATCTTTTGAACTAAGTGAATGTGATCGGACCCTAACCTCTCTATGCTTTCTATCTCAAATTCTATCTCTCCAAATCATATGCATTCTATTGAAACTGTCGAATATCTTCTCTGCGTCCTTGTCAGCAGAAGATACAGAGACAACCATTAAGTCCGTTTTCAATGCTCATTCCTCCACATGAAACCCGGAGAAGTAGGAACGACCACCCGACAATCCAGGCGTGCGTGGGACGTGGAACAAACCCCAAAATTCCGCATAATGGCCATGTGTTCCTCAGATGCGAATCGCTAGGGGCACCTGTGTAATAACGCAGTGCCGCCCCTGTACCTATAAATATACACTTCACAGCGGTCATTATCTCTTCTTCCACTCTCGCACGAACCCTAGCGCCACCGCTAGCCCTTGACGACGCCGGCGACGAAGCGCTTCGCTGCCGCAACCTCTCCGACGCCGTCCTCACGCCGACCGCGGACATCGTTCTCTCCACCGTCGCTGTAAGTGTCCTCCGTCGCCAAGTTAGGGCACGGAAGATCGAACTGCTCGGCCTCATCTTCCACTCCGTCTAGCAGTTCTTAGTGTGGTAAATAAAACTTCCTTTTTACAGCACCGTTGATCCTATGGCTTTGTCACTTTCTACCACAAGAAGTTTCTATTCACACAAGTTAGATCTCTCTCATACTGCATCTCATGACATGCCTAGTATATTCACTTGTGCTTCACAAAGTAGTTAGATTCCTCACTTGTACTGATCTGTGGATTCGTACAAATCTGGAACCAACTTCTTATCTATGAGTGAATGTCTTCGCACGATGAGGTCAATGTCTTCTAAACTGATTTATCTTCAAAATCTTCTGAGAATGCATATGACCTCTTCCCCTTCCCTCGCACCTTAATGTTGTCACAGGTACATGTCCGTGGGAGAATCCTTTGGTTCTCATAGTCTGCATTCATTTGCAGAATTCTTACAGCATCACATAAATTCTCCCAAAGCCAGTTCCTGTTGGTCCAGCAAGCGAAAACCTTTGAAGCCTTTGAACGTGTTGAAGCCTTTCAAGTTAAAGTTTATGGCTTCGGAGAAATTAGCAAGGAAGGGTGGCAGAAAGCGTCATGGAGAAACATCCAGAGATCTGCCAGATGACCTCTCAGAACTGTACCAGACAGATCCTGAAGAGGATTACAATCAATGCAAGACCCGAATCCAATGGATTCGAAGATATTGGGCAGAACAATGGTTCAAATACCGATTTGTAACCCAGGAATATGCTGAGAAAAACGCCATCAAGAGACCGTGGGGAGACATCCTATACAAGAATCTTCTACCCAGGTCCAGAGATGAAGCCATTGCACAAGGCTTCTATCCCTGCATGGTCCGTGGGCCACAGCCTACTGATGCACACCCATCGTCACTACTATGGTGTCGTGACGACAATCTGTTCAAGTGCAACTTCCAGTTTGCCCAGAACTCAGCGAAGCAAAACAAGAAGACATTGGGACTAGACTTCAACCCTGGTCCCTCAGCTCCAAGGGTTGATGGCACACGAGATGCAGAACCTAATGTCATCGGTCCTTTCTACAACCTTGAAGGTATCATCACCCATGTCTTGGTTCAAGGGACTGCAGTGAATGAGCCTGCAGCTGACGTTGAATCAGAAGAAGCGCCTGCAGCACCAAAGACTAAGAAGCTGAAGAAGCCTAAAGCTTCAAAGCCTGCCCCTTCACCAAAAATCTCACGGGCGAAGCCACTGGCAACTGCACCTCCTAAAGACAGTGTGCAGTCCGAAGATTTATCACGCATCTCCAAGCTCCAGAAGGTCAAGATGCCTCTGCCACACACCGGCCAAGAGCTAACAGCTGCTGCCATTCTGCGCAATGATGCCATTGATCTGTCAAGCGATGAAGATCTTGCAGATGACGCTCTTGAGCAACTCATCAAGAGCAAAGAAGAAGCATAAATCTTCAATGATCTGCCTCTCTTTGATGTAACCATCATCCACAACTTCATTGACGAGTGGTTTGACACGCCAAACATCAGCTTTGAAGATCTGCAACTACCCATTGGCCTCAGTGTCGCCTTCCAAGGCGCCATTGCTTCAGAGCTAGCTGTCGCCCAGCGCATTGTTGAACTGAAGCAAAAGATTGACTATGAAAAGGCTCAGTTCAAGAAGCATATGGCCAAGCTCAGTGTGCAAGAAGTGAAGAACTTCAAGATCATGATGCACGAGCTCAAGGAAGCCTTTCTGAAGAAACGTGCAGAAGCTCAGGGTTCGCGTGAGCGCATGAAGGCTCTGGCTGACAGATCTGTGCAAGCCTACAATGAGGCTGAGAAGCGCAAGGCCCTTGGGCGTCCTGGCATCGACCCCAGGATGGCTGCAAAGAAGTAGAAGAAGCCTGCTATGGCTGAACCCGATGCACCAAGGTAGGAAGCAGTTCCTATTGTCTTCCCAACAAGAATGACTGGCTTGAAGCCAAAAAGCCGGTCAACCGCTTCAGAGCTCAAGAAGACGAGGACTGCTGAGGCTGAAGCGAGGAAGAGGAAACATCCTGAAGCCTCTCCTACTGCCCCTCCAAGAAGAAGAGGAAGACCAAGAAAGATCGGGCTGCTCCCACAGAGCATTTGATACTTGAACCTATTTCTATGGTTTATCCTGACGCTGAACATCAACTGACAATCCATGAGCCTGCTTCCATAGAGGCTCATGAAGCTGAAGACTTTCCAGCAGCTGATCCCATCGCTGCTGAAGACATTGGTCAACATGACCATGTAGAAGATGGTGCAGTCCTTCCTCAGCTCGAGAACAGCGAACTCATTAGCATTGGTCATCCATTGACGCCAATTGCACAGAATGCTTCATGGGTGGATTACCCACAAGAGGAAGAAGACCTTGAGGCCCAGCCAACTCCAACTCCACAGGCGTCGCCTGCGTTGCGCAGGCTTCGCAAAGGTCCAAGGCCTCAAGTCTCTGCTAAGGACATTCCGGTTGCATCAGCCGCGGAAGAAGAAGTTCCCCAAGTGGCCACTCCCCTGTCCCACCAAGAAGCAGTTCTCAAGGAGAACATGCTTGAAAATCTTGCGGTTGCCATAACCACCAATGAAGCTAATGTGGAGCCCTCCCCAACAAAAGCATCAGAAGACAGCGAAGCCACTGTCCCGCCACTTCTGTTCCTGAGTCTGCTGCCGGTCCCCAGTTCGACTATCATGTTGAGCACAGGCCTCAGGTACAGAAGCCAATCCCAAGATTGCCAAGGTTCCCGGGTCCTGCATCAGCACCTGGCTCCTTCAATATCAATGGCTTCAGAGCAGACAACACATTCTTCGATAGCTCCAGGAACCCCTACTCAAGGGAAAGGATATCATCTGATCGGTTCTGGAGCTATCCGCAACGAAGCTATTACTCATGCATTCTTTACAACCAAGGTCACATCTTCCCACACAAGCGCCTTGACATTGAAGCTATAGCTGGTCTGCCCTGTCTGGAAGAAGCTTTGGATTGCTTCAAGGAAGTTGGACTCCTGCCGTTCATTACTAACCAAGAGCATTGGAATGAAGAGTTACTGCTCCAATTCTATGCCACACTTCACATTCGCGGGTACAGCAGAGATCCGAAGACTTGGGTCCTGGAGTGGATGATAGGAAACGTTCATCACGAAGCCAATGCATTTGACATCATTGAGCTCACTGGTTTGCCCACTCCTGGCGATCTCTATGAGCATGGCTGTCAGCTTCATAGTGAAGCTATTGAGAGCATCTTTCAGAAGCCTGAACCTGATATGATTCAGATGCTCAGCATGATGAAGCCATTGCACCAAGATGCTGCTTATCCCATGGAGTTCTTCGTTGAAAACCTTGAGTATCTGCCAAGAACCATCTATCACATCATCAGGCAAACTGTCTGGCCCATCAAAGGGCACTCTCCAAATGCCAAGCTTGAGGGTGCAATGAAGACTTTGGTCTTCTATATTCTTCATGGAAAATGCTTCAATGCACATGACTTATTCATTCGCTAACTTGCTGCATCAGGCTCTAATCTGTTTGGCTTGAAGTTCTACGCCCCATGGGTAATGCGGCTGATCAAACTTCACTCCGCCATCTCATATCAGCCATCTGCTCGCAATCATCAGATTTTTCTGCCTGATGTGGATATGTCTATTGAAGCCATCTATCCTGAGCCTGCCAAAGAACCTCTAAGTCTTCAGAATGCAGAGCATCAGAGTTTCTCTCAGAACATTGAAGGAGTTGAAGCAGTCACTCGTGTGTAGCCTTTGGCTGGCACTACACGTGCACCACATCCTCCTTCCACTGAAGCCACTGATAGTACAACTACTCCACGACCCAAGAAGCGCACTCGTGTTCTCAACAACCGAGAGCTTCTTGTGGCTCTTCATCAGAAACAGGATAGGCATCATGACTGGCTGAAGCGTCAGATGCAAAGCCTCTAGGTGGATGTTAATCGCATTCGCAATCTTGCCACCAAGAATGCTTTTGTTGCCCATGAAACCTCTCGCCACACATGGAAAGGGCTAACAATGATGTGTTCTGAAGATGATCTTCAAGAGGATGGCTTCACTGAGCGTTTCAAGTTTGACTCCACACCTCCTCGAAGGGCTGTGCTGCGACGAACTCCATCCCTTGAAGACTCTGAGTTCTCTTCCTGTGCTGCAACTGTGACTGCCAGAGTCATCGAGGATGAAGACGATGCTACTTCACCGCCACCTCCTTCAGCATGCTTCAACTCTGCTCCAAGCTCTTCAGCACCGCCAAACACCACCAACGACCCTGCTACTTCACCTACTCCTCATGGGAACGAGTAGATGCTCTATGTCTTCAAACCTTTTTGGTCCTTACTGACAAAAGGGGGAGAAGCATATGAGGTTGATAGTCTTCAAGCGGGTCCATATGGGCGGGTGCTTTATATTTTGCTTCGTGCTTACAACTCTCGTTTTGCTACATTTGGTTCTTTGAGTTGTAACACTTAAACTCGATGGTCATCTGCTACTTATCTGCCACCTTGTTTTGCGATGATAAATTCCGCATGTGCGACGATAAATTCCGCACTTAGATCATTCTGCAGACGTCCATTTTCCATTATGCATGTCATTATCTTCATATACTTTCACATGCATAGTGAATTGTCATCATAAGTTGAAGTGGATCTCCACAAGTACAACCTGCCATGTGCATTTGCATTCCAAAAGCAAATTACTTATATGCACATCTTCAGGGGGAGCCCTTGCAACTTATGAAGACAATTCCTTATCCTTTACAATTCCACAGATTATATTCCCTGTTGAAAACTTCAACTAGTTTGTCATTAATCACCAAAAAGGGGGAGATTGTAAGTGCATCTAGTGCCACCCCTAGTTGGTTTTGGAGTATTGACGACAAACCTAGTTGAGGGACTAATGTGTTTGTGAGAATTGCAGGATAACACAGGTAGAAGTCCCTCATTGATTCGGTTTTCCTACCAGAGATGACCCCTAAGAATGTATGAAGACATTGAAGTCAAAGGTGGTATATGAAGATATTCACATTGAAGAGTATGACAGGAGAAGACACCACATGAAGCCTATGGAGCTCGAAGACTTAGATCTTTCATAGTTCTCTTTATTTTGTGTTGAGTCATAGGAACCACCGTACTGTTAAGTGGGGTCCAAGAGAACCGGTCAGAATGACTGAAGTGATGCCTAACCAAAACCTATGTCTTCAAGTGAAGACTATGAGAGTGAATCTTGTCCAGAGTCGGACAAGTTAGCTTTGCTTGCAGCCCAAGTAAAGTTGCCGTGTGAGTTTGAAATCTGACTGTTGCAACACGTGTCAGTTCCTTAGTGACCCAGGGTCATTTTGGACAAATCAGGTCGGGTTGCCAAGTGGCTATAAATAGCCCACCCCCTACAACCATAAACGGTTGGCTGCTCAGATTGAGAGTACGTCTTTTGTCGTTTGAGAGCAACCCACCTCGAAGCCTTTGAGAGAGAATTCCTTGCGAGGATAAAGCCCTAACCGCCCAGAGCCAAAGAGAATTAGGCATCACTTAAGTCTTCTTGTCTGTGTGATCTGAAGACTTATTACACTTGAGGACTGTGCATCCTCCAGCCGGTTAGGCGTCGCGTTCTGAGAATCCAAGAGACATTGTGTATTGCCGGTGAACGAAGTCTATGAAGGTTTGGGAGTCTACATTGAAGACTTACCAGAGTGATTGGGCGAGGTCTGTGTGACCTTAGCTCAAGGGGAATACGGTGAGGACTGGGTGTCCTGAGCTGCGTGTTCAGGACCGGGTGTCCGGGACTGTGTGTCCTAAGGTTTAAATACCTAGCCGCCCTAACCAGACGTACAGTTGTCACAGCAACTGGAACTGGTCCAACAAATCATTGTCTTCAACGAGTCACTGGTTTCATCTTCCCCTCCCTTTACTTACTGTTACTCCTTGTGAAGTCATTATATGTTTGCACTATCTTTTGTCTGCACTGAGTGACTGCGTGTTCTGTCTGGCTTCATAATATCTTCCTACCTGATCCTTACTACATTGCTACTATTAAGTCATTGTGCGTTCACTCTATTGAATACTTGACTATGGCTTGCTTAGTGTAGTCTACCTTCCGCTGCAGGGTATTAGGTTTATTTCTATCATTTGTGTTCATAACTCCCACGTATTGAAGACTTTCATAAAAATTGCCTATTCACCCCCCTCTAGTCGATATAACGCACTTTCAGCATCCGTTGCATGGCAATCCCTACTCACTCACATTGATATCTATTGATGGGCATCTCCATAGCCCGTTGATACGCCTAGTTGATGTGAGCCTATCTTCTCCTTTTTGTCTTCTCCACAACCACCATTCTATTCCACCTATAGTGCTATGTCCATGGCTCACGCTCATGTATTGCGTGAAGATTGAAAAAGTTTGAGAACATCAAAAGTATGAAACAATTGCTTGGCTTGTCATCGGGGTTGTGCATGATTTAAATATTTTGTGTGGTGAAGATAGAGCATAGCCACACTATATGATTTTGTAGGGATAGCTTTCTTTGGCCATGTTATTTTGAGAAGACATGATTACTTGGTTAGTATGCTTGAAGTATTATTATTTTTATGTCAAAATTAAACTTTTGTCTTGAATCTTATGGATCTGAATATTCTTGCCACAATAAAGAGAACTACATGCATAAATATGTTAGGTAGCATTCCACATCAAAATTCTATTTTTATCCTTTACCTACTCGAGGACGAGCAGGAATTAAGCTTGGGGATGCTGATACGTCTCCAACATATCTACAATTTTTGATTGTTCCATGCTATTATATTATCAACCTTGGATGTTTTATATGCTATTTTATATGATTTTTGGGACTAACCTATTAACCCAGAGCCCAGTGCCAGTTTCTGTTTTTCCCTTGTTTCAGTGTTTCACAGAAAAGGAATATCAAACGGAGTCCAAACGGAATGAAACCTTTGGAAAAGTAATTTTTGGAAAGAAAGCAATACAGGAGACTTGGAGTTCATGTCAGGGGATCAACAAGGAGAGCACGAGGGAGGGGGCGCGCCCTCCACCATCGTGGGCCCCTCGTGGCTCCCCTGATGTATTTCTTCCGCCTATATATATCCATATAACTATCGGAGACGAGAATAGATCGGGAGTTCCACCGCCAGAAGCCTCCCTAGACACCGAAAGCCAATCTAGACCCGTTCCGGCACCCTGATGGAGGGGGAATCCCTCTCCGGTAGCCATCTTCATCATCCCGGTGCTCTCCATGACGAGGAGGGAGTAGTTCTCCCTCAGGGCTGAGGGTATGTACCAGTAGCTATGTGTTTGATCTCTCTCTCTCTCTCTCGTGTTCTTGAGGTGGTACGATCTTGATGTATCGCGAGCTTTGCTATTATAGTTGGATCTTATGATGTTTCTCCCCCTCTACTCTCTTGTAATGGATTGAGTTTTCCCTTTGAAGTTATCTTATCGGATTGAGTCTTTAAGGATTTGAGAACACTTGATGTATGTCTTGAGTGGGATAACCGTGGTGACAATGGGTTATTCTATTGATTCACTTGATGTATGTTTTGGTGATCAACTTGCGGGTTCTGCCCATGAACCTATGCATAGGGGTTGGCACATGTTTTCGTCTTGACTCTCCGGTAGAAACTTTGGGGCACTCTTTGAGGTTCTATGTGTTGGTTGAATAGATGAATATGAAATTGTGTGATGCATATCATATAATCATACCCACGGATACTTCAGGTGACATTGGAGTATCTAGGTGACATTAGGGTATTGGTTGATTTGTGTCTTAAGGTGTTATTCTAGTACGAACTCTAGGGCTATTTGTGACACTTATAGGAATAGCCCAACGGATTGATTGGAAAGAATAACTTTGAGGTGGTTTCGTACCCTACCATAATCTCTTCGTTTGTTCTCCGCTATTAGTGACTTTGGAGTGACTCTTTGTTGCATGTTGAGGGATAGTTATATGATCCAATTATGTTATTATTGTTGAGGGACCTTGCACTAGTGAAAGTATGAACCCTAGGCCTTGTTTCAACGCATTGCAATACCGTTTATGCTCACTTTTATCATTAGTTACCTTGATGTTTTTATAATTTCTGATTACAAAAACTATTATCTACTATCCATATTGCACTTGTATCACCATATCTTCGCCGAACTAGTGCACCTATAATTTACCATTGTATTGGGTGTGTTGGGGACACAAGAGACTCTTTGTTATTTGGTTGCAGCGTTGTTTGAGAGAGACCATCTTCATCCTACGCCTCCTACGGATTGATAAACCTTAGGTCATCCACTTGAGGGAAATTTGCTACTGTCCTACAAACCTCTGCACTTGGAGGCCCAACAACGTCTACAAGAAGAAGGTTGTGTAGTAGACATCACCTGCTGGTCTTGGTATTGTTGTACTGATATGGAAACCTTTGCCTGATGCCTCAGGACTCCTTGCCTGCGCCTGCCCCTTTAGCACCATAGAGGAAACGAGGACACTGCGCGCGCTGGCGCCCACCTGGTGCCCGCCTGGCCTTGGTCATCATGGCTTGCGTCACAGGAACCTCACGAGGTGCCCCTCGCCTTGATCTCTCCGCCCCTCGCAAGCCAGCCTGGTGAGGCCGCCCCGAGGAGGTCTTGCATCGTCCTCCTCGTGAGGCTTGGCCCATCGCAAGGGTCTTGAGTTTTTGCTGATGAAGATGGGCCATACAGGGCCGCTGGAGGAGCCACACGGTGGGCCACAGGCAAGCAAGTCTGGGGACCCCCGTTCCCAGGACGCCGACAGTAGCCCCCGGGCCCAAGGCGCGCTCGGACTTGGCTTCGAGGAGAAGCCAAGGGGCAAGTGCGGGGTGCCGCTGGCCCCAACAGCCTGCGACCTCACTTGACACGTGGCGATTAATGGGACGTGGGCATCTCCGCTTTCCCACGCTGCCTCGGCAACTGCCCGACTCACAAAAGGCTGGCGCAGGCTGCATTTGCCTTCATTTCTTTCCGTCGCCTTGCTCCAGATCCCCATTCTTGCTCCTTGCTTCCAGAGACTCCAGATCCACTCGGATCCTCCTTCAAGCATGCCTCCAATGGCTCCCAAGAAAGCTCGGGCCACTCCCTTGTCATCTTGGTATGAGCTGGCACTCGATGCGCCGAGCGTTTCGGAGAAGAACCTTGCCGCCGTGCTCCTGGTGACGGCGGAGGGTGATGAGAAGAGGAAGATTGTGCTCCGGGCTGGCTCCGCCGAGCCGGAGGCCTCAGGCAGCACCTTCTACCCCTTCTTTATGAGCAGCATCGTTGCCCGGCTGGTTCCCCCTTTCTCCGACTTCTTCTACTCCGTCTTTAGCCATTACAAGATCCACGCTCTCCATCTTCATCCCAACTCCATCCTCCTCCTGTCAATCTTCGCCTTCTACTGCGAGGCGTATGTTGGAGTGATGCCATCTGTGGCGCTGTTGCGCCACTTCTTCTTCCTTCGGATCAAGGAGGGCCACTGCTCTGGGTCCGTTAGCTTTGTCGCGGCCAACAAGACCAACGCCATCTCGAAGGCCAGGAAGAGGGCCGAGGGCTTCAGGGGCAAGTGGGTCTTGATGGACGCCAAGCGCTCCCACCCCCGACTGGTGCTGCCGGGCGGAGATGGCTGTGTCCTAAGAGGGGTGGCTCTGTGTGAAGCTCACCGACTCCCGGGCGGCGCAGGTGTTGGAAAGGATGACCGCCGACCCGAGGCCTGGTGACTCAAGGGCGGCAAAGCTGACGGGGGCCATGATCGTCAAAGAATTCATGAAGCAGCGCGTGGCTCCCCTCCAGTCGTGCCCACGCCCCTTGTGGATGATCGGGGGAGAAGACCTCCGCCTGCGCCCAGAGGCCTTGTATGACATGGAGCTGGGCGTGACCCTTCGCTCCTTGGTCGGGGACGACCAGGGGTACCCGCCGGACATCTTCGTTCTCTTGTACCGCCGTCCGGATGGGGCGAAGGTTGCCGTTGCTTTGCCTGTCTTCGACGGGCGTGGGATTGTGCCGCCTGTGCCTTCGAACGTTCTAGTGACGACGATTCGGGTGGACGTGTCTTCCGACGAGTCTCGCGAGAAGGAAGAGGAGGAATAAGAGGAGGAGGACGAGGAGGAGCGTGACTCGGAGGCGAATTGTGAAGGGGCGGGGGACACCTCCCCTTCGCACAACGCCAACATCCTCTGCGCCCTGCTTGATGACGATGATGAGGCCGATATCCCCCTGGAAAGGGGGGAGCTGCATGTGGCTGGGGTCCACGAGGTCTAAGGTCAGTCCCCAGAGGAGGCCACCGACCGAGGTTCCAATTAGAGGAAGGTCGGCGTTGATTTCCCGAGACGATGCCCCTGTTCTGACACTGCCTGGAGCTGCTTCCGGCCTATCTGATGCCCTCTCTTCTGCACTTGGAGCCCATGCGCCCGCGCCTTAGGCTGCGAGGCTCATAGGTTTCAAGCTTAGGAAGCTGAGAGACTACACCACGGTGGACCAGTAACTATTCTCGTCCTGCCTTGATCTTGCTTCTGCTGCTAATTCTTGGTGCTTCTCCGTTGCGCAATTAGGCCGACGCCCGCGGAGAAGAAGAGGAAGGAGGAAGCGGTGGTACTGCTCGGAACCAAATTGCCTGTGACAACCGCACCCTCCTCCGTGGGGAAGGTAAGTGACGGCGCTCGCGCTTCCCTGGCCCGATCAACCTCGCGAGACTTGGGGGAGCGTCCTCCGGCGGGGGCAGCCCCCGTAGCCCCGTTGGCTCCGAAGGTGCCGATGTCCGGCTCGGTTGCTAGGGGTCCCCCAAGTTTAGGAGCTCCTAGGCTCTCATGCTATGGTGACGGTGTTGCCTCCTCCTCCTTCTGCCGCACTGCTGACCCCGGATCCTTCCGCCTCCCATGATGTCCTGGAGCGCGCTCTCCCTGCGCTGACCCTGCTGCGAGAGGATGTTCAAGGCACCGACCGTCACCTAGCGGCCGGGCGCCTGGAGCTGATTTCTGGCTGGCTTCACTCCGATGCGTCCGTCCAGGTGGCATTGAGCCAGGCTGCGGCGGCCTCTGAGAAGGACAAGCAGGTCGTCACCCAAGCCGCGGCTGCTTGTGAGGTGGCGCTGAAGGACACCGGGGCCGCCCAGGATCGCTGTCGGTCGCTGGAGACCATGCGCAACGAGCGTGCGACCGAAGCTCGCGACCGCAAGGCAGAGGAGGAGAAGATGAAGGCCCGAGAGGATGCCGTCAGGGGTCGCGACGCCGAGCTAGAGCAGCTAGCGAAGGCGAAGGCGAAGGCCATGGAGCATAGCCGGCTGGAGAAGCTGGAGCAGAAGATGAAGGTAGAGAAGGCCAAGCTGGAAGTCAAGGCGAAGGTCCTAGTTGAGGATCGCGTGGCCTTCAAGTCCCTTGAGGAGAGGTCCCGCATGGCGTTGCGGGTGCTCTACGAGAAGGGCTTGGTGGAGCCGCTGGCAACAGCTGACGAGGGCCCCACCCAGCCGCTTCCTCATCTGGTCGCGGCGCTTGAGGATGTCGTGGATGGGATCGACCCCTTGGTGGAGGGGGAAGCCCGCACACTTTCCTCGGCTGCGCTGACGCGCGTCTTCAGCCATCTCCATCTTCGTGATCCTGATGCCAAACTTGACGAGCTGCTGGAGCCTGTGGATGATGAGCACTACGCAGCTACTGCCGAAGCCGTGAAGGGCCAGGTGGAGGCTTTGCTGAAGAAGTTCCGCGCCTTCGACCCTACACCCTCAACTGGTGGTGCTGAACCTGCAACTCCAGCGGGCGGCTCAGGTGAGGGCAGCATCACCGTCGAAGGGACGCCTCTTGCAAGCGACGGTGGCGTCCAAGGATGATGAGATGACTTGTTGGCAACTCCTTTCCCTGCTTTGCTTCTGCAACACGTACCATGCCTCATGGAGGTGTTAAACTTGTGTTTGGTATTTAAAGAACAATATGTTTTGTAATATTCATTTGAGTTCTGTGATTTCCTTCCTATTTTCTTCATGTTCTACATCGGCAGGGCTCGACCCCGCGCATACCTCAGCCGCCGTTGGGTCGTCCGGATCACCAGGATGAGACCAAGGGGTTAGGGGCTACATGGATAGTTAGGCTCCTGAGTCGCGATGCTCAGGAGTCCCCCTTAAAGTGCAAACAACTTACAGAAAGGAGATGCAAGAGTAGGCCTAGTGTTCTACGTCGGCAGGGCCCGACCCCGCGCATACCTCAGCCGCCGTTGGGTCGTCCGAATCAGCAGGACGAGACCAAGGGGTGAGGGGCCACGTGGCTAGTTAGGCTCATGATTCGCGATGCTCAGGATCCCCCTTGACGCTCAAACGACCTTCATACCTTTTCCCTCGCTGATGCTCCGATCTGGAGGGGCACACGACGACCAGGTCCGAGGAACCTGGCAGGGTGGCGTACGCTTGGGCCTGAACCAAGCGCAGCCCCCGTGCCCAGCCCCCTCGCACGACTCTCCCGAGGGGAGGTGTTGCGATGGGGCCAAACACTGAGCTCGGAGGCTCCCTGAGGTTGATACGGCCATAGGTCCGCCCTCAGTTGTATATCACCAGTGCAGAGCATAGCGTTTCCGCACTTGCACGGGCATAACCGCTCCTCGGTCATGTCGACTGCCAGCGCGGAGCATGGTGTTTCCACTGGTGCATGGGTGAGGGCCCCTCTGAGTGGAGCCCCTGGGGTGTGTACAGCCCCGCCCTGACACGTGGCTTGCACGGAAGGGCTGGACGAGGTGTGTCTGGGCACTCATGAGCCAGCGCAGGACTCACGAGGCCCTACCTCAAGGCGGGTTGCGCCTGGTCTTGGCTCTTGATGACTGTGGTGGTCCTGTGAGATGGTTAGGCAACCTGCACTGAGCGAATCTCCTGAGGCTATCGCATGAGAAGGCCAAGCACCAATGACCCCAGGAGGTGACGTGAACGGGGCTGGCCCACCATACAGAGCTCAGCCGTTGAGTTTATCGACGCTGTAGGGAAGGACCCGAGCACAGGCGTCGTGCCTAGTCTTCTCATGCGAAGGATCCTGAAGAACAACGTTCGGCATGCGGCTCCCGTGGTGGGTGACAATCAAGCACGTGATAACCATGGGTAACTAACGACAGGAAGCGAACTAGCTTAGATAGGTGCGAGAACGATACATGCCACTGGGACGGACCCAAGCGGCCTGGGGATGATGCAGCCCGAGGGTGCCCCCAGTAGGGTAAGCTAAAAAATGCGGAAGGATACACGCCGCAGGGACATGCCCATGCGACCTGGGAATAATGCAGCCCGAGGGGCGCTCCCAGCTGAATAAACTTGGAAATGTCACCTGGTTCCGTTGTTGAAGGAGTGTTGGGGTAGCTGAAGGCGCGCACTGAAGAAGTCACTCCTCATGAGCCACCAAGACACTAAGCCTCGAGAGGCTCTGGGGGCTCAGGTGGCTCCTTGAGGACCGTCTCCACATCCGCCAGGACCGCGTGATGCCGGGCCTCCTGAGTTGCCACGATGCTTTGTAGGTTGCGTTGGAAGGCGGCTGCCACGCTCGACAGGTCAAACGGAATGCGAACATAGATGTGAGGTGGACCCTCGCACTGCCCAACACGTGAAGGCCAGAAGCGCTCCTGAGATGTGGCCCTATTGAGCCCTGGGATGTCGATGCAGACATGCAGCTCGCCACCCTCGCCTGGATGGGAAGCTGCACCAGGTGGGCGGCGGTCGCTGTGCATAGCCCTTGCTTCTTGAAGCTCCTCGGTGGTCTTGACAATGAACTCCTGAGCGTCGGGCGCTCCTCGCCCGGTGCCCTCCTGAGGGAAACGTGTCGCAAAGCACGCCTCCACGTGGTGCCTAAGCGCCTCCCTCATGATGTTGGCCAGGTCTGAGACCATCCAGAGGAGATCCCCCGAGCCTCGCCCAAGGAGGGCACCGGGTGTGCCTTCCTATGCGAGGGAGGGAGGCGCCCTAGGTGCGGGCACTGATCCTGAGGTAGCGCCGCTAGAGACACCGCTCTCCTGAGGCCCTGTGCGGAGTAGTTGCTTATTATTCTTGGGGGTGGCCTCAGGAGGGTACTGCGTGCCCTCGCTGTCATGGACTTCGATTGCTGCGGGTTGGAAGGCGCGCTCGAGGGAGCACACCACATCTCTTTCCTCGCAGGGGACTGTGATGATTCCGCCGCTTCATGGCATCTTGAGGACGTTGTAGCCGTGGTGGGTCACTGCCATGAACTTGGCTAATGCTTGGTACTCAAGGATGGCGTTGTATGGCAGATGGTTATGGGCGACGTTGAAGTCGATGAGCTCGGTGTGGTAGTTGTCACGCTGGCTGAAGGTGACAGGGAGACGAACGCCCTATCGGGGTGGTGGAGCCGTCGGTAACTCCTGAGAAGGGCTTGGTAGGCTGTAGCTGATCATAGGGCACTTGGAGGCTGTCGAACATCTCGACAGACAGGACACTGAGCCTCACGCCGCCGTTGATGAGGGTCTTGGTGACTTGGACATTGCTGATGACAGGTGAACAGAGTATCGGGAGGATGTCGGCAGTCGCCCTGCATTTGAGCTTGTCCGCCGAGCTAAAGGTGATGGCGTACTTGGACCACCTGAGCGGGCGCGTGGCCTCGAACCTGGGGATGGCTACATTCACCTCGCAAGAGAACTTCTTGAAGATGCGCTGGGAAGCCGGGGCCTGAGCATCGCCCAAGATGCAAGCGATGGCGCGTGGCTCCTGGAAGCCCCCAGCCCCCTCGTCTTGATGATGGTCGTCGTTCCTTCTTGGTGGTGGCGGCAGCGAAGGGGGGCCAGGATTGCCCTGAGGATGATCCTCGCAAGGCTGGTCGCGCCAGGCGCCCTCACGAGGCTGCTCCTACCAGTGGTCCTCATGAGGCCGGTCCCGCCACTCCTGGCGAGGGCCGCCGTCGTCCTAGAGTCCTCCACCTCGTCCTCCTCCTCAATCATAGCCCCAGTCATTGCGCTCGGGGCGTCAACTGAAGCATCCATCTCGGATGGCCCTAAGCTCTTGACAATCGTTGGTGTTGTGGCTATGTACGTTGTGGAAGGCGCAGAACGGACAACTGCTCTTGGACGACTCAGGGTGGTCCTGGCCGCGCTTCGTGTCCGGCTCTGCCACGAGCACGGCTACTCCCTTGCTCTTCACGTCCTTGACCTTGTCTTTCTTCTCCTCTAGGTCGGCAGCAGGGAGCTCGAGGAGGGAGAGGCGCCCTTCCTCAGCTCTTGCGCACTTGGTCGCCATGTTGAACAGCTCCAGAGTCGTGCATAACTCCTCATGGATGGCGAGCTCCTCCTTCATCTTGACGTCGCGGACACCATCGGAAAATGCTGAGGTGATGGCCTCGTCCGTCACCTTGGGGATCTTGAGGTGAACGCTGTTGAAGCGCTGGATGTACTTCTACAGGGTCTCTCCCGGCTGTAGCTTGATGTGGTGCAGGTCACCCGCGGCCGGAGGGCGGTCGCGAGTGCCCTGGAAGTTGGCGATGAAGCCGTCACGCATCTCAACCCAGGAGGAGATTGATCACGCATCTCAACCAGTTCACCATGAATTTTTTGTCGCCGTTAGCCACCTCGATGCTCAGCTCATAGAGCTGCAGGAACTCCGCGGGGTCGGGGGTGCCGTCATAGCACGGAGGCAGATCAGGCTTGAACTTGCCTGGCCAAACATCGGTGCGCAGCTCGGGAGTGAAGGCGTGGTAGCCCGTTGTGGCCACCGGGGCACTCTGCAGGGGCGGAGCCTGCCCTTGATGTCCGCGCACTGCTGCTGCAGGTGGCACGCGGTGTTGTCGTGGTGGTGCCGGGAGTGCAGGAGCGTTTTCTTGCGGCCGGGGAACTTTTCGGCAGCTTCCTTCTACTCGCGCGGGCGCCTAGCGCGATGGATCGCGCCGTGGGACCGCGCGTCTCGGGGCGAGGACGCCTTCTTGGCGCGGAGGAGGCGGGGGTGCTCCATGTGCCGCGCTTATCGGCGCGAGGGCACCATCTTGATGCAGGGGTGGTGGAGGCGCCCCATGAGCTACGTCTCCCGCAGGCGAGGCAGCAAGAAGGATGGTGCCGAAGAGCCCCCAGCGGCGTTGACGAGCTCGGCGATGCAGTCCAGCCAGTCCTCATCGAGGTCGTTGACCGGGCGGTAGCGCAGGAGCTCGCGTGCCATGAGCAGCACGGCTTGCGCGCCTGTGGGCGCACGGTGAGCGTGAGATGATGAGCCGGCCAGAGTCAGCGACGGGGTGGCGGTCTGG
This sequence comes from Triticum aestivum, assembly GCF_018294505.1. Lineage (NCBI taxonomy): Eukaryota > Viridiplantae > Streptophyta > Magnoliopsida > Poales > Poaceae > Triticum > Triticum aestivum. Next base: position 308,086,763 of record NC_057794.1, read on the forward strand.
CCGTCCCGCCGCACGGAGGGGTGTAGTGAGGATGCTTGCTACTTGTTTGCTGCCGGGCCGGTAGCGGCATTGGCAACAGGTGATGGAGAACAACGGGGAGGCCTGCGACAGGGGCCGTCTAAGCGACACAGACAGCAAGGGCGGCCCGGCGCTCGGCATAGGCTCGGCGCGCGTCTGCCATGGATGCGGTGGAGCGGTGGAACGTGGATCAACAGAAGGAAAGCTTCAGCGCACCCCTACCTGGCGCGCCAAATGTCAGATTTCGGGTTCTGGCAAAACCCTTGAGGTTCGAACTCTGGGGTGCGCATGAAGATCTCTCCTCCCCCTAGCTCACGCCCTCACCACAATCTCAAAGCTTAGTACGTCGAACTCGCAGAACAAGGGACACAAGGTTTATACTGGTTCGAGCCATCGATGTGGTGTAATACCCTACTCCAAAGTGGTGTGGTGGATTGCCTCTTGGGCTGAGGATGAACAAGTACAAGGGAAGAACAGCCTCCTGAGGAGAGGTGTTCTTGGGCTTGGTGAGCTTGTGTGTGTGAGGATGGAATGGATCCGATCCAAGATGAGATGCCTCCCTACGGTGGTGGCTAGTCCTATTTATAGAGGCCTTGATCCTCTTCCCAAATATTAGGCGGGAAGGGATCCCACAAAGGCCAGTTTGAAGTTGGGAAACTAATACAAGTTATCCTGACAAAAGGTGGTCTTCGTCTGCCAAAGGTTCTGGTGGTGACGCCATCCTGGGCTCCATGGTGACCTCCGTCCTGCCGTCCTACTGGTCTTGGTCTTGTTGCACCCATATGGAAACCTTTGCCTGATGCCTCAAGACTCCTCGCCTGCACCTGCCCCTTTAGCACCAAAGAGGAAACGAGGACACTGCATGCGCTGGCACCCGCCTGGTGCCCGCCTGACCTTGGTCATCATGGCTTGTGTCACAGGGACCTCGCGAGGTGCCCCTCGCCTTGATCTCTCCGCCCCTCGCGAGCCAGCCTGGTGAGGCTGCCCCCGAGGAGGTCTTGCATCATCCGCCTCGCGAGGGTCCTGAGTGTTCACTGATGAACACGGGCCGTACAGGGCCGCTAGCGGAGCCACACCGTGGGCCGCAGGAAGGCAAGTCTAGGGAGCCCCGTTCCCAAGACACCGACAGACGCCAGTCCTGTTCAACAAGGCAGTGGTCTCCTCCTGTGCTTCGCACTTTCGACGATCTTCACCCTCAGCAGGTCGCGCTCGGCCCGGAGCTCTACATTTCTCTCATTTAGTTGCCGGATGATGTCGGTAGACTGTTCAAACAAGACTTTCAGGTCATCCTGCAACCTCGCCCATCTGGAGATCTGATCCATCTGCCTAAGGATGAGGGCACGCATGCGACTGTAAGAGTCCTTGCCTGCCCGCGAGACATTTTCCCAGGCCAGCGCGGCACGGGAGGACATCTCTACTGCATTGGCGGCACGGCAGGACATCTCTTCTGCTTCCGTGGCACGGCCGAACCAGTCTGCTGCATCGACAGCATGGCGGGACCTCCGTGTTGTTTCGGTGGCGCGGCGGGACCTCTCTGCTGCTATGGCCGTGCGGCAGGACATGTTGGCTGCTTTCGCAACGAGGTAGGACATCTATCGTGCTTCCGCTTCTAGGCTCGCCTCTCCCTGGTGGCAATCTCTCGACCCAGAACTCACGCTAGGCATGGCGGACGCAAGGGAACGATGATGAATGACTTGTTTGTTTTTGTGGATGAGGAGTTGAGGAGGAATGTGCAGTCATCTTGGAGTAGTAGTATTTATAACCGCGTAGTAATACGCTCCTAAGTGGGAAACCGTTTAGGTTTTCATCCATGTGAACAGGTTTGCAATTCGGAATGTGACGGGACGCATGCTCAAAATTTACTGATGGTTATAAGTGCGGCACTATTCCCGGAAGGCGTAATGTGGGCACGTACGCCTTCTCGGTCGCGTACGTGGCGTTTGCACCATAGGGTGCACCACAATAGGCAATGCCAGCACATGTCTTGTTCCAACAACCGTGCGCGCTCATTATTACCATCACGCACGCTTCTTTTAATAAGAATGTGTGTGCCCGTCTAGCGCACACACGTTGACCTATCTAACTGTTTCAGTTTGTTGTGGCTAATCGCAAACAGTTCATCCATCTGGACTATATGCCATCAATCGCAGACACTTTGACCTGGCTGACCCATTTCTGTTCTGTTGCCTAATTGTAAACAGTTAATCCTTCTGAAGTGTATGCCCTCAATCACACACACCTTGATCTAGCTGACCATTTATGTTGTGTTGCCAAATCACAAACAGTTCATCCGAGTGAACCGTATGCTGTATATCACACATGCCTTCATCAGGCTACCCGTTTCTTTTGTTCCGCCTCATCACTCATAGTTCATTGGACTGAACCGTATGCCCTGAATCGCACACGCAACTAAAATTTGAACCGTGTTTGATGGATCCTCAATCGCAAACGTTTTGCACCTTTTTTGACGGTTCTTTTACACCACCGTTTGCTATTATCGCATCGCAGACAGTTTCGTCGAAGGGTCTCTGATCGTAGTGTCGCGTTAGCAGCATCCTGCAGTAGTGTACTCCAGATCATCAGCGGCCGTCACGTAGTAGAAGGCACCCTCGGGGTAGTAGTAGTCATCAGTGGTGTCACCTGGCTCTTGGGATCCGTCATCTGGTCGCAACAATTGGGTATGGGGGAAAACAGGTAACAAAGCAACCGTGAGTACTTATCCAAAGTACTCGCAAGACTTACATCAGATCTAAACTAAGTATGCATATGTATCAAAGGAATGGGTTGTATCTGTGGACTAAACTGCAGAATGTCAGAAGAGAAGGGGAAAGCCTAGCCTATCGAAGACTAGCCTCTTCAAGCATCTTGCAGCATTTAGAAGAGTACAGATCAACATAATGTAAAGTAGTAGTAGTGTTATCAACCTCGCCAAGAGATCCTTCCTCGACCCCCTACGAGAAAGCAATCCCAGAGCCATACTATCCATTGCTCATCACAAGTATCCAGTTCTAGTTGTATCAATCGGGATACAACTCTGAGCGTCCGTTACCATAGGACAGGCTATCGATAGATGCTTTCTTCCCTGCAGGGGTGCACCAACTTACCCACCACGCTCTATTAACTCCGGCCGGACACACCATCGGGTCATGACCACCCTCGGTTGATCAACACACCGCAGTCCTACCTAGGCTCGTTAGAGAGGCCAGCACGTCGGTCTACATCCTAAGCGCGCAGGGGTCTTGGGCCCATCGCCCTTTCAGTCCTACACGTTGCATACGTGGTCGGTGAGCAGACCTAGCCCCCATTATACAAGGCGAGGCGATCCAGTCCAACCCAGCGCGCGCTGCTCCATCGCTGACGTCCGTTGAGCTTTCGGCTGATACATACGACGCAGAGTGCCCATACTTATTCCCGCATGATGGTTAGTGCTATCAGGCCAGAGGCCCCTCGGATCAAATATCCAAATCATAGTGGATTAGGAACGCACGGTAACGAGCAGAGACTCACGATCGAAGTGACCCCGTCGCCCCGTCTCAAGGACTCATGGCAAGGGCTAAGGATGTCCGACCACGCCTCGTAATTATCTCGCGGGCACCATCTAGGTCAACCCGACTCCACATCACTCACAATTAAGCTCGCGTGGGTACCCCCCCGGGCCGACCCATCTTTAGTAAAATGGTTTAGTGTAAAGTCATAGTAACCACAGTAACCGTATGTCTAACACCAAGGGAAACCCTGAGGAATCACCCTCGATGGAATTCCACCTGATGTTATCATCAAGGTGAATGAAGGAGGAATCACCCTCGAGGTCCACTCTTGAGGAGTTGCACGGCAGTGTCGTTATCAGAAGTGGAGAAGGAGGAATCACCCTCGATGACCATAACCGATGAACTAACCTACAAGGTTAACATCAAAAGTGTTGATGAGGTATCACCCTCGGCACTCGATAGTAACCCAGTAGTGTCGAGCAACTAAGGGGAAAGTGATGTGCGATGCCGGGGCCTGGTCTTTGATCCCATTGATCGGGTCTTCTGATAATCCAGCGGGGCAGTCGGGACAAAGTGGGGGTCTCTGATGGGTCTCTACCCAGCCTATACTAAACAATTTAGGATAAGCAGGTAGGTAACAACAGTAGGTTACAATAAACAGGCCATGCAATAGAGTAGGTTCATACAAAAGGCAGTAGCAGTTCTTGACAACTTTCGGGGCACTTACGTGCGACCACCAGATGCCGATGACTTGAGTCACATAACCCAACAGCCAGGGGAATCAGCCAGGAAATTTTGGACTCGGTTCCTAACTAAAAAGACCAAATTTTCAACTGTCCGGATGCCGAGGCCTTAGCGGCATTTAAGCATAATATTCGCGACGAATGGCTCGCCCGACACCTCGGCCAAGAAAAGCCAAAATCTATGGCAGCCCTCACGACACTCATGACCTGCTTTTGTGTGGGCGAGGATAGTTGGATGGCTCGCAGCAACAACACATCAAGAAACCCTGGCAATTCAGATGCCAAAGACAGCAACGGCAGGCCACGTCGTAATAGGCACAAGCGCCGTAACAACGGAGACAATGCCGAAGAGACAACAGTTAATGCCGGATTCAGTGGCTCTAAATCCGGTTAGCGGAAAAATTCATTCAAAAGAAGCAATCCGGGACCGTCCAGCTTGGACCGCATACTCGATCGTTCGTGTCAAATTCACGGCACCCCCGATAAACCAGCCAACCACACCAACAGAGAATGTTGGGTGTTCAAGCAGGCTGGCAAGTTGAATGCCAAAAATAAGGAAAAGGGGCTGCATAGAGACGACGAGGAGGAGCCCCGGCCGCCAAACATAGGAGGGCAGAAGAAATTTCCTCCACAAGTGAAAGCGGTAAACATGATATACGCAACCCATATTCCCAAGAGGGAACGGAAGCATGCACTAAGGGATGTCTATGCGTTGGATCCAGTCGCCCCAAAGTTCAACCCATGGTCTTTTTGTCCGATCACCTTTGATCGCAGGGACCACCCCACCAGCATCCGTCATGGCGGTTCTGCCACATTGGTCCTTGACCCCATCATTAACGGATTTCACCTCACTCGGGTCCTTATGGACGGTGGCAGCAGCCTGAACCTGCTTTATCAGGATACAGTGCGCAAAATGGGTATAGACCCCTCGAGGACCAAACCCACCAAAACCACCTTTAAAGGTGTCATCCCAGTGTAGAGGCATGTTGCACGGGCTCAATCACGCTGGAAGTGGTCTTCGGATCTCCGGATAACTTCCGAACTGAGGAATTAATCTTCAATATCGTCCCCTTCCGTAGCGGCTATCACGCACTGCTCGGACGAACCGCATTTGCCAGATTCAATGCGGTACCACATTATGCATACCTCAAGCTCAAAAGGCCAGGACCTCACAGGGTTATAACAGTTAATGGAAACACAAAGCGCTCACTCCGCACGGAGGAACACACTGCGGCCCTTGCAGCAGAAGCGCAAAGCAGCCTTATGAGGCAAACCGCCAACTCAGCGAAAAAGACCCCGGACACCTTCAAGCGAGTCCGGAGTACCCTGCAAGAGGATCGCCAGGCACGTTTAGAGCTCGCCTAGAAGTTCGGCCTCCATCCTAGTCCCATCCAAGTGGCGAAATTAGTGTCGCGCATACATAATTACGCACTCAAGATACCATGGGCATAGGCGGAGGCACAGCCACGACATAGCCCACAATGCGGCTCAACCGCTTCAGGGCCCGTATACCTTTAACATTTTCTTCCTTTCAGTCCCCTACTCTCCAAAGGCCCTCTCTGGTAGTCTTATTATCGGACCCGTCACGGGAAGAAAACACCAAGGAAGCAAGAAGCTTTGATGTACAAGGGAATCCCCAGGTGGTCTCTGATAACGATCACTATACCTGTTTTACATACCCACACCCAGCTTGCCCTTGGATAGGACATGTTAAATAGTCCTATTTTTGCTTATTGCACTACTTGTATACATACGCTTTGACGTATCATCTCAATAACAATATACAATGTTAGCTTATTATTACATTTCTTCATCCTTTTTCCTGTCTGCCCATTTACGACAAATTGCACCCGTACGTTCTGGTACGCCCAGTGCGCCAGGGGCTTCAGTGTGCCCCATAACACGGCAAGAAAAGTCTGAACACTTTCGACAGTGAGGCACCCCGAACTTATAGCATTATATGCATCAGCTCCGAATCATGTCTTGGGTCAATAGTTGGGTTCGCCCGACTCCCATGTTTTGGTACCTTACATTCCGCTATATCGGCTAAGGTAGCACTGGGAGAACTACTGTGATTGTGTCCCGGTTCTTCCGGACGAGCGCCTCAGTAGAGAAAGCCGAAAACTGACTATCATGATGCGGCGACAGCTGGTCGTTGTTCGAGAGGTCTCAAATCCCTAAAGATTTTTTCCGCTTCGGGCGAGGAGCCGGTCTTGTCCGACTTAGGCGTACACAGCGCCCCAAGTTCGGCCTTCTGAATACCAGGGGCTTCGCCAAAATTTAAAATTGTAGACTTCTATGGCTAAGTGAGAGTGATAAAGCTTTATAGTCCGATTGCCTGGTTCGTTGTGCTAAACACCTCCTTCGAAGGACCCAAAACTGGGACAAAGAGTGATCAGGTTTATCCCGAACACCTCTGTCGGTGTTCTGGGAACGGGGGTCCCCAGACTTGCCTGCCTGCGGCCTGCGGCGTGGCTCAGGTGGGGGCCCAGCACGACCCATCTTCATCAACCCAGGCTCAAGAACCTCGCGAGGGGCCAAGCCTCGCGGGGCGGACGATAGGAAGCTTCCTCAAGAGCGGCCTCATCAGGCAGGCTCGTGAGGAGGCGGAGAGATCAATGCAAGGGTACCTCGCGAGGATCCCATGACGCAAGCCATGACGATCAAGGCCAAGCGGGCGCCAAGCGGGCGTCGGCCTGCGCAGGGTCCTTGTTTTCCCTTTCGTGCAAAGGGGGCAAGCACAGGCCAAGGTATCAGGCAAAGGTTACCATTCCGGTGCAACGAGACCAAGACCAGCCGGACGGCCGGACGGAAGTCATCGTGGAGCCCTGGACGGCGTCATCACCAGTGCTTTTGGCAGCCGAAGACCACCTTTGGTCAGAATAACTTGTACTAGATGTTCCCCTTCGAAATGGCCAACTGTTGGCGCCCTTCCCGCTCAATTATTCGGGGAGAGGCCCAGGGCCTCTATAAATAGAGCTAGCCACCACAGAGTAGAAAAACATGGAGAGATCTGGTAGAACCCTAGCAGGGAGAGAGGAGAAACCCCAGTAGAGACTAAGTAGAACACACCGCACCAGCTCAAGAACACCCCTCGCGAGGCTGTTCTTCCCTTGTATTGTCCATCATCAGTTACACCACAACGGTGGCCCGAACCAGTATAAACCTCGTGTCTCTTGTGTTGTTCATCATTTTCATCTTAATTCGCACGAGAGGGTCGGACGTAGATCGGTAGGGGAGAGATCTCCGTGCGCACCCCAGGGTTCGAACCTCAAGGGTCTGCCGGAACCCGAAATCCGACATTTGGCGCGCCAGGTAGGGGTGCATCGGAGTCCTTCATCCGCTGTTCACGTGTGATCTTCCGTCATGTCCATGGCTGATGCTCGTTGGGCTCGCGCCGAGCGCCAGGCTGCTCGCGCCACTCACGTCACCCAGACGGCGCCCGCCGGCGGCCCCCCTTGTCGTTCCCCGTCGCCCGCCGCCACCGGCCCGGCGGGGAACGAGCAGCAGGCCTCATCCCAGCATCCTTCGGTGCGGCGGGATGGCCGCACCGCCACCCCGTCGCTGACTCCAGCTGGCTTGTCGTCCCACGCCTGTCGCGCACCCATGGATGCGCACGCCTCACTGCTCTTGGCGCGGGAGCTCCTGCACTATGGCCCCGTCGACGACCTCTATGAGGACTGGCTCGCCCACATCACCGAGCTCGTTAGTGCCGCAGGGGGCTCCCCCTTGCGGTCCCTCTCATTGCCTCGCCCTCCGTCCCGTGCAGGGGGTGAGGATCAAGAGGCGCCTCCGCCACCTCCTCCCCAAGAAGGTGCATTGGCTCCAAGGCGCGCAGCCCCAGGGCGGGACCCTCCACGTCCGGCACCTGCGCAGCAAGAAGGGAGCTGCCTAGAGATCCCATGACCCCGGGAAGGTGCTCGCGCGCTCCCAGCACCGGCGCGCCAAGGTCGCGCCCCAGCTCCTCCACGACAAGACCCCGCGCTGCTCCCAGTGACGGCGCATGGTGACCCGCAAGAACAAGTCCAGCACCAGCAAAGGGCGCCGGTGGCCACGGCGGGCTGCCTCGCCTTCACCCCGAGCTGTGCGGCGTCACATGGCCAGACAAGTTCAAGCCTGACCTCCCTCCCCGCTACAATGGCACAGTGGACCCCGCGGAGTTCCTGCAGCTCTACGAGCTGGGCATTGTAGCCGCGAACGAAGACGAAAAGGTCATGGCGAATTGGTTCCCCATGGCGCTCAAGGATGGCGCCCGCACCTGGCTCCTGAACCTGGCTCCTGGCTCGATCTCCTCCTGGAGCAAGATGCGCACCCGCTTCATCGCCAACTTCTAGGGCACTCGCGACCGGCCCCCGGCCGTGAGCGACCTGCGCCGCATCAAGCAACAGCCAGGAGAAACCCTGCAGAAGTACATCCAGCGCTTCAACTATGCTCGCCTCAAGATCCCAAGGTAACTGAAGAAGCTATCATCTCAGCCTTCTCCGACAGCGTGCGCGACGTCAAGATGAAGGAACAGCTAGCAATCCATGAAGACATGTGCACATCCCTAGAGCTGTTCAACTTGGCGACCAAGTGCGCCAGGGCTGAGGAAGGGCGTCTCTCCCCCCTCGAGCTCCCGGCAGCCGACCCGGAAAAAAAGAAGCTCAAGGCCAAAGACGTGAAGCGCAAGGGGGGTGTCGTGCTAGCAGCGGAACCGGACACCAAGCGAGGCAGGGATCAGCCTGAGTCATCCAAGGGCGGACGGTACTGCGTGTACCATGACCTCCACACCCACAACACCAACGAATGTCAAGAGCTCAGAGCCGTGCGAGATGGGCGAATCGGCCGACGCCCAGAGGGCAACGATAGGGGCTATGGCCGAGGAGGAGGAGGAAGAGGTGGAGGACGATGGGAAGACCGTGGCCTTCGCCAGGGATGGCGTGACCGCCCTCGCGGCGACCGCTGGCAGGACCAGCCTCGTGAGGGCCACCCGCACGGCAACGCAGGCCTCCCTCCTCTGCCGCCTCCACCAAGGTGGAACAGAGACCAACACCAATACGATGGGGCTGGGGGCTTCCAAGAGCCGCGTGCAATTGCTTGCATCTTGGGTGGCGCCTAGGCCCCAGCCTCACAGCGCATCTTCAAGCAGTTTGCTCGCGAGGTGAATGCAGTCCTTCCCAAGCTTGAGGCCACGCGCCCCCTCAGGTGGTCTACATGCGCGATCACATTCAGTTCCGCAGACCAGCTCAAGTGTGCGGCAACGGCCGGAATCCTCCCGATGCTTTGCTCCCCAGTCATCAGCAACGTGCAGGTCACCAGGACCCTCATCGATGGCGGGGCAGGACTCAACGTCCTATCCGTCGAGACGTTCGACAATCTCCAAGTACCGTACGACCAGCTTCAGCCAACCAAGCCTTTCTCAGGAGTCACCGATGGTTCCACTGTTCCAATTGGGCAGGTTCGCCTTCTGGTCACCTTCGGGCAACGCAACAACTACCGCACCGAGCTCATCGACTTCGACATCGCTCACATCCGCCTGCCGTACAACGCCATCCTCAGGTACCCAGCCCTAGCCAAGTTTATGGCAGTGACTCACCATGGTTACAATGTCCTCAAGATGCCAGGAAGCGGTGGAGTCATCACCGTACCCTGTGAAGAAAGGGACGCAGTGTGCTCGCTTGAGCATGCGTTCCAACCCGCAGCAATCGAAGACCCAGATCACAGGAGCGGGAGGCCTCCCGAGGCGACCCTCAAGAAGAAGAAGACCTCACCTGGCCCGAGCCACAAGGAGGCAGGCACCTTCAGAGGTATTGCATCAGGATTCGCGCCAGATCAGGGAGCGCCACCCTCTCACACATAGGAAGGCGTGCCCGGCGCCCTCCTCAGGCAGGGCTCGGGGGCTCTCTCTTGGAGAGCTGCCGACCTTGCCAAGGTCGCGGGGGCGGCGCTTGGGCACCACTTGGAGGGGTGTTTCAAGCATGCTTCCCTCAGGAAGGTACAAGTCAAAGGAGACCAAACCCTCAGGAGTTCATCGCAAGGAACACCCATGAGCTACAAGAGTCCAGAGTCATGCGCGGCAGCAGCCGCTTACCTGCCATGGCCCCACATCTAGGCAAGGATGGAGGACTGCGCGTCTGCGTCGACGTACCAGGGCTCAACCGAGTTGCGTCCCAGGAGCGCCTATGGCCTTCGGCCGTAGGGCGTTGCGAGGGACCACTTCACAACTACGTTCGCATGCCCTTCGGTCTGCCGAGCACGGTCGCCGCAAATCAGTGCCTGTTGAGGAGCATTCTGGAGGCTCAGGAGGTCAGGCATAGCGCGGTCCTGGCGGAGGTGGCGATGGTCCCCGAAGACCTGCACGCGCCACCGGAGCCTCCTGAGGCCCCTGGGCCTGGGGGCTCATGAGGGCCGACGTCTTCACCGCGCATCGCTCACTTCCTCAGCATCACTTCATCTTCAACAGCACCAGGTGACATCTTTCAGAGTTCTACTTTCAGCTGGGAGCGCCCACAGGGCTGCACCATTCCCAGGCCGCATGGGTCTGTCCCCGCAGCATGTATCCATTTTGGTTATGCTCTTTATTTACCTTGTTGGCGGCGCCCCTCGGGCTGCATCATCCCCATGCCGCTCGGGCCCGACCCAGCGGCAGTTGCTTTTCCGGCATTTACCTTAGGATGAAGTTGTTCTTTCACGCTTAATCTGATTCCCATAATTATCACCTACTGCTTGTCGTCATGCAAAGCGCATGCACGTTAAAAAAGGGGGGCGCCTGAGCATCGCGACTCATGGGCTCTCACTGGCTCTCCAGCCCTCACCCCCTGGCCTTGACCCACGGCATCGCGACCTATCATACCAGCGGCGGCTGAGCTCGCTCGAGGGCCGGGACCTAAGGATGTAGAGCATTTGCATTCTAACAACCCTACAGGAACACACCAATTGATAAAGGCCCAAAGCCAGGCACAACCCTCCTCGAGGTAGGGCCTCGTGAGTCCCGCGCTGGCTCACGGGTGCCCAGATACACCTCTCCTAGCCATACCGTGCCGGCCACATGTCAGGGCGGGGCTGTACACGCCCCGGGGGCTCCTCTCGGAGGGGAGCCCCCTCCCACGCACCAGTGGAAGCACCATGCTCCGCGCTGGCTGACGACACTGCCGAGGAGTGGCTATGCCCGTACACATACGGAAGCGCTATGCTCCGCACTGGTGATAAACAACTGAGGGCGGCCCACGGCCGTACCAACCTCAGGGAGCCCAGAGCTCAGTGTCTGACACCATCGCAACGCCTCCCCTCGGGAGTGCCGCACGAGGGGGCTGGACATGGGGGCTATGCCCGGGCCTCGCCCGAGCGCACGCCACCCAGCCAGGTCCCTTGTACCTGGTCGTCGCGCACCACTCCCCAAGCGGAGCCAAGGTACGAAACTCGTTTGAGCGTCAAGGGGGACTCCTGAGCATCGCGACTCAGGAGCCTAACTTGCCACGTAGCCCCTCACTCCTTTGTCCCGTCCATGGTTTCCGGTCGGGGCTAACGCTGGGTGAGGTACGCGCGGGGCCGGGCCCTACCGACGTAGAATGATCAATCCACTCCTCGCTCCCCCCTTCCCTACTTGTTGCTCGCGCGTCAAGGAGGACTCCTAAGCATCGCGACTCAGTAGCCTAACTTGCCATGTAGCCCCTCACTCCTTAGTCCCGTCCATGGTTTCCGGTCGGGGCTAACGCTGGGTGAGGTACGCGTAGGGCCGGGCCCTGCCGATGCAGAGCGTAAGCAAGTAGGAGAGGAAAATGCAAATTCCAGGAATTCAAAGCAAATATTACAAGCCATAAGATTGTTCCAAACGCCAAACACAAGTTTAAACGCCTCCGCGAGGCATGGAGCATGTGCAGGAATAAAACAAGATGGAAGTCGCGAAGGGATCACTCCCCAGTAACGTCGTCACCGGTGGTGGAGTCACGCTGGATGGCTTCGCCTCTCGAGGTCGCGAGGCCGGCGGCACCGCGCCCGGGCAGGACGCTGGGGGAGCGGGTCCCCAGCGAAACCTCGGCTCGGCCTCTCACGGCCTCAGCGGCGGCAGCGGCATGGTCGCCGATCACGGGCTCCAGCAGGCTGTCGAAGTCGACGTTGGGGTCGTGCAGGTAGACATGGTTGAGGACATGCGTCAGCGCCGCAGAAGACAGGGCACGCGCCTCGGCCTCGACCGTGGGGCCTAGGCCGTTCACGACGTCCTCAAGCGCATCAACCAGGAAGGGGAGCAGCTTGGCGGGGCCATCCTCCGCACCAGCCAACGGCTCCTCCAGGCCGCTCTCATACAGCATCTTCAGTATGCCACGAGCCTTCTTCTCCAGCTTCGTGAAGGCCACCCGGTCCTCCGTCAGGACCTTCGCCTTGGCGTCCAGCTCGGTCCTCTCCGCCTTCAGCGACCGCTCCAGCATCTCTAGTCGGCTATGGCGGTCATCAAGCTTGGCGTCCCGGTCCTTGGCGGCGGCCTTCCTAGCCTTCATCTCCTTGTCCTTCTCCTGGGGTTGTGCACCTCCTTGGCGAGCTCGTCGCGCAGGCCTTGCAGCTCGGTGTCAAGCGTCTTGCAGCGGCCCTGGGCAGTTGCAGCATCGCCCAGGGCAGCGTCGTGAGCGGCCTTGGCTTGGTTAGCGGCCCGCTTCTCCTTGTCGGAGGACGACACGGCCTGGCTTAGCACCGCTCGGACGGAAGCAGCAGATCACACCAACATGAGCCTCGCAATAGTAGGTGAAAATCACCAGGAGAAGGACATAGTTGGGGTGGAGATGCAGGGCCTGCAAGTTGTATTGGCGGAGAATGGCATGGAAGAACTTAGAGAAAGGAGGCACCAGACCGGCGACAATGGCGCTCACGAAGAACGGGTAGAAGGTGCTCCCCTTGCCCTCGGGCTGGTCAGAGCCGACCTTGAGCACAGTCGCCCCCTCGCTGCCCTGTGCCACCGTCATCAGGCGCGCGAGGGCGAGGTTCTTCTCCGACAAATTCGGGGAATCCAGGGCCAGCGAGTACCAAGCATCAGCCGGGGACTTGCGAGTCACCATGGCGTGCCGGATGCGAAGGATTGAGACGGATTTGGAGGATTTCGGGAGCAAGAGGGAGGAAAGCGAGAAAGGGAATCTAGGGCAAGACGGACAAGAGCAGGGCAAGTAAGCCTGGCCCGGGCACCCCCTTTTGTCAGTCGTGCAGTTGCTGAGGCGTCGTGGGAAGTGCAGACGCCCACGTCCAATCTGTTAGAATATGTATAGGATAGTTTCATTCAAATTGTAATCTATCTCTATCTCCTTTCTTTCCTCTCCTTGTTAACCTCCTGTACCGAACCACCTGAGATCGATCTTCTTGATCTCTTCTTGTACTCCAAGGCATAGCCATTATATATAAACATGCGGCCCGAGACAAAGGGTTCAACGCTTCCAACCCAATTGACATGGTAATCAGAGCATCTTCCTCTTAGATCGAAGATCGCATCTAGCTACCTTCCCGCGGCCGAGATCATGTCCTCCTCCGCAGCCCTATCTTCCACTACGAGCGCGCTTTCCTCCTCCACGGCCTCCACCTTCGCATCATCATCTAGCAGCATCTCTATTCCTCTCGGACCGCCCCCACAGGAGAAGCTAAGAAGGGGAAACTTCCTCTTATGGAAGGCCGTCGTGCTCCCGCAAATCCAAGGCGCATAGATGGAGCGCCACCTTGATGGGACGAGCCAGGAACCACCGGCCACCCTCACCATCACCAAAGATGGAAAATACGAACAGAACGTCAACTTCGCCCGAACCCTCTGGTACACGTAGCAGCAGCAACTCCAGGGATATCTGATGGGATCTTTGTCCCGTGAGATTCTCGCTCAAGTTGCCACCCTCCAGACGCCAGCAGAGGTCTGGAGCACCATCAAAGCCATGTTCGCCGCCCAGAGCCAGAGTCAGGCCATCAACACCCGCATCGAGCTCACAAACTTGAAGAAAGGTAGCATGTCCATGGCAGAATATCTTGGCAAAATTAAAACCCTTACAGATGAAGTTGCATGCTGCACCGGAGTTCCTCTTCCCGATCCAGAGATAGTCTCCAAGATCATGGCTGGCCTCGATCTGGACTACAATCCAGTCGTGTCCGCTCTGTCTGCTAGGGTTGAGTCGGTCTCGGTTCAGGAGCTGTACAGCCAGCTCTTGAGCTTTGATGCTCGCCTCGCCCTCCTCCATGGCACCAACATCAGGTAGTCCTCCGTCAACTCGGCGGCTCGCGGGCGCGGCCGTGGGCGCGGTCACCAGGGACAGAACCGCAGCTCCAACGGCGGCGGACGCGGCCGCGGCAACTACCAGGGTGAGGGTGCTCGTTCTGGTGGTGGCAATAACTCCGGAGGTGGCGGCTTCAACAACAACAACAGCTGCCGCTCCTCCTCAAATCGCCGCCCTCGTTGTGAACTGTGCAAAAAGTCAGGCCATGAGGTCATGGACTGTTGGCACAGGTATGATGAAGACTTCGTCCCCGACGCTCGTCATGTTGCTTCTGCCATACGTGAAGAAGGAGGAGGATACGATGTCTGGTACATGGACTCGGGTGCAACAGATCATGTCACCAGCGAGTTAGAGCAACTTGCACTTCGTGAGAGATACCATGGTGGCGATCAGATTCACACTGCGGCAAGTGGTGGAGGTATGGATATTTGTCACATTGGACAAGCTTACATTAATTCCCCCAACCTTAAACGTGATCTAGTTCTTAAAGACGTTCTTCATGTCCCACAAGCTGATAAAAATCTTGCATCCATGTCTCGTCTAGCCACTGACAAAAATGTCTTCTTTGAAACTCACCCTCGTTACTTTTTTATAAAGGACCGGGCAACGAGGGAACTTCTTCATCACGGTAGATGCGTTGGAGGGCTCAACCCCATTACATCCGGAGCACTCAGTCGCAATTGGCGTCAAGTTTATTCTGCCACTAAACCCTCCTTGGAAAGGTGGCATCAAAGATTAGGACACCCATCATCAATCATAGTTAAACAAGTATTCAATAAAGACAAACTTTCTTTGTCACATAGTTAAAATAGTGAGTCAGTTTGTGAAGCTTGTCAGTGTGCCAAGAGCCACTAACTTCCTTATCCCAAGTCAAATAGTGTGTCTCATGCTCCTTTAGAGCTTATTTTCAGTGATGTATGGGGTCATGCAAGAGATTCCTTTGGAAGAAATAAATACTATGTTAGTTTTATTGATGATTATAACAAGTTCACTTGGATTTATTTACTCAAATATAAATCTGAGGTTTTCTCTGTCTTTCAAGAATTTCAGAAACTGGTTGAAAGACACTTTAACAGAAAAATTCTAACAGTCCAAAGTGACTGGGGAGGGGAGTATGAAAAACTCAACTCTTTCTTCCTTAGCATAGGAATTCAGCACCATGTGTCTTGTCCTCATGCTCATCAACAGAACGGTTCTGTCGAGCGCAAACACCGCCACATTGTTGAAGTTGGACTCTCTCTACTTGCTCATGCGTCTATGCCTCTAAAATATTGGGATGAAGCATTTATTACAGCAACATATCTCATTAATCGTCTTCCAAGTAAAGTTATTGGCAACTCCACTCCTTTGGAACGTCTCTACCATCAAAAACCAGACTACAACTCTCTCAAAACTTTTGGGTGTGCTTGTTACCCAAACTTACGTCCGTATAATCATCACAAACTTGAATTCCGTTCCACTCAATGTGTTTTTCTAGGCTATAGTAATCTACACAAGGGATACAAGTGCCTAGAAATTTCCACCGGACGTATATATATTTCTCGAGATGTAATTTTTGATGAAACTCTCATTCCGTTTGCCAAGCTTCATCCCAACGCAGGCGCTCTTCTCCGTGCTGAAATAGCACTTCTTCTGGATCTTGACACACTATCTGATCACGGGGGTGAATTATCTATAGCTGACCATGTGAACAAATCCGCAGAAAATTGCAGCCCTAATGATGTATGTACAAATGCAGCTCATGATTTTATGTGTCCAGAAACAGACAATACAGGTGTTGCTGATCATGAGGAGGATTCTGGCGGCAGCAAGCGATCTGGCGCGCGATCCCAGGTGAATCCTGGTGCCAGCGCTAGCGCAATCATTGGCGCATGATCCGAGGAGGATCCTGTCCACCTGCATGCGGAGACGGCACACGACCTGGTGGTCGATAGTGACCGCGCGGAGCCCACCAGTGCAGGCAGGGCTGGAGGCGAATCCCCGCTTGCCACGAGCCCACGGTCCGTGGGGTGGCCGACCAGCCGCCCGACCAGGCGACCGTGGCTGGGTCCAGCCCACGGGCCCCGATGCGCACGTCACCCGTGTGGAGTCCTCAGGCGACACGCGGCCCGCTTCCGCTGGTGGATCAATCCCGAGGCCAATTCTGTCTGCAGAAGAGACGGCGCGTGATCCCGTGGCTGCTGGACGTGTATAGGACGCTGGATCTTCTGTGGATGCCTCCTCTGCTGCACAAATTGTTCCTCGACGTCACACACGGTCACAATCATGTATTACCAAGGAAAAGGAATACAAAGATGGCACCATTAGGTATGATAAAAAACGTGTTTTTCTCACTACTACTGGTGAACCAGTTAATCTTGCTGATGCCCTTGCTCACAAAGATTGGAAAGAGGCCATGGATAGTGAGTATGATGCACTTATGAAAAATAAAACATGGCACCTAGTACCATCAAAAAGTGGAATGAATGTTATTGAATGTAAATGGGTGTACAAGATAAAAAGGAAGTCAGATGGAAGCATAGACAGGTACAAGGCTAGATTAGTTGCTAAAGGTTTTAAGCAAAGGTTTGGGATTGACTATGAGGATACTTTTAGTCCAGTTGTTAAATCAGCCACAATTCGACTTGTCTTGTCTATTGCTGTTTCCAGAGGTTGGAGCTTAAGACAGCTAGATGTTCAGAACGCGTTTCTTCATGGTATTCTTGAGGAAGAGGTGTTCATGCAGCAGCCACCAGGTTACGAAAACAAAGGTACACCACATTATGTTTGTAAGTTGGATAAAGCTCTATATGGTTTAAAACAGGCGCCAAGAGGTTGGTATTCACGATTGAGCATGCAACTACAACAACTTGGATTTGTACCATCCAAAGCAGACACATCCTTGTTCTTTTATAATAAAGGAAATGTCACTATTTTTGTGCTGGTTTATGTTGATGATATTATTGTTGCTAGCTCGAGTTCAAGTGCCACCACTTGTTTGCTTAAGGATCTTAAGTTAGAATTTGCCCTCAAGGACTTGGGAGATCTTCATTATTTACTTGGTATTGAGGTCAAACAGATAAGAGATGGTATACTTCTGACACAGGGAAAATACACAGCTGACATACTCAGGAGAGTAGGTTTGGAAAAATGTAAACCTATGAGTACACCTATCTCAACTTCTGAAAAACTCTCTATTGAAAGTGGAGAGCCACTTGGGTCAAAGGATGCAACAAACTACAGGAGTGTTGTGGGTGCATTGCAATATTTGACACTTACACGCCCTGACATTTCTTATGCTGTCAACAAGGTCTGTCAATATTTTCATGCTCCTAGCACTACTCATTGGACTGCAGTTAAGAGGATTTTGAGGTACCTTAAGTTTTCGGAGGGACTTGGACTTCAAATTACCAAGTCTTCTTCTATGCTTGTTACTGCCTACTCTGATGCAGACTGGGCAGGATGTATTGATGATAGAAGGTCAACTGGTGGATTTGCTGTATTTCTGGGATCCAATCTTGTGTCATGGAGTGCAAGAAAGCAGGCTACAGTCTCTAGATCAAGTACTGAGGCTGAATACAAAGCTTTGGCAAATGCCACAGCTGAAGTAATGTGGATACAGACATTGCTTTATGAACTTGGAATTAAGACTCCAAAAGCAGCTAGATTGTGGTGTGATAATATTGGTGCAACCTATCTGTCAGCTAATCCTGTTTTTCATGCATGCACAAAGCATATTGAAGTTGATTTCCACTTTGTCAGAGAAAGAGTAGCTAGAAAGCTCCTCGAAATTCAGTTCATTCCTATTGGAGATCAACTTGCTAATGGATTCACAAAGCCTCTCACGATGAGGAAGTTAGATGAGTTCAAGTACAATCTCAACCTTGGTCGAAGTTCATGAGGTTTAGATTGAGGGGGAGTGTTAGAATATGTATAGGATAGTTTCATTCAAATTGTAATCTATCTCTATCTCCTTTCTTTCCTCTCCTCATTAACCTCCTGTACCGAACCACCTGAGATCGATCTTATTGATCTCTTCTTGTACTCCAAGGCATAGCCATTATATATAAACATGCGGCCCGAGACAAAGGGTTCAACGCTTCCAACCCAATTTACACAATCAACCGCCACGCGGCGCCCAAGGCCGCAGGCTGTTAGGGACCGCGGCGCTTCGTGCTTGCCCCTTCACTTCTCTGCTAAGCCAAGCCCGCGCGCCTTGGGCCCGGGGGGCTACTGTCGGTGTTCTGGGAACGGGGGTCCCCAGAATTACCTGCCCGCGGCCTGCGGTGTGGCTCAGGTGGGGAACCATCCCATCTTCATCAGCCCAAGCTCAAGACCCTCGCGAAGGGCCAAGCCTCGCGGGGTGGACGATAGGAAGCTTCCTCAAGAGCGGCCTCATCAGGCAGGCTCGCGAGGAGGCGGAGAGATCAATGCAAGGGTACCTCGCGAGGATCCCATCACGCAAGCCATGACAATCAAGGCTAGGCGGGCGCCGGCCTGCGCAGGGTCCTTGTTTCCCCTTTGGTGCAAAGGGGGCAAGCACAGGCCAAGGTATCAGGCAAAGGTTACCATTCCGGTGCAACGAGACCAAGACCAGCCAGACGGCCGGACGGCGGTCACCGTGGAGCCCTAGACGGTGTCATCGCCAGTGCTTTTGGCAGCCGAAGACCACATTTGGTCAGGATAACTTGTACTAGATGTTCCCCTTCAAAATGGCCAATTGTTGGCGCCCTTCCCACTCAATTATTCGGGGAGAGGCCCAGGGCCTCTATAAATAGAGCTAGCTACCATAGAGTAGAAAAACATGGAGAGATCTGGTAGAACACTAGCAGGGAGAGAGGAGAAAACCTAGTAGAGACTAAGTAGAACACACCGCACCAGCTCAAGAACACCCCTCGCGAGGTTGTTCTTCCCTTGTACTATCCATCATCAGCCCCAGAGGCAAACCACCACACCACACACTGGAGCAGGGTATTACACCACAACGGTGGCCCGAACCAGTATAAACCTCGTGTCTCTTGTGTTGTTCATCATTTTCATCTTAGTTCGCACGAGAGGATCGGACGTAGATCGGTAGGGGAGAGATCTCCGTGTGCACCCCAGTGTTCGAACCTCAAGGGCTGCCGGAACCCGAAATCCGACAACCTCAGTACTTGTTACATGGGGGCAGAAGCCGACGATTGGCCAACTCTCAAATTTTATAAACGGCCGCATAGAAGGTAATATTTTAAATCAAACAAGTGCTACATAGTGCATATGAACTTGGTTCACATTACAGGATCAGAAAGTACATTCATTCAAAAATTACATCCTTAGTACATTCTTCTGCCACAAGGCGAGCACCCTTCAGGACGCTTTCATAATACTTTTCGGGGTGGCGATGCTCCTTGCCCTCCGGCGGCCTTCCTTCACCAGCTTTTCGGCGTCCATCTTCGCCCAGTGCACTTTCGCCCCAGCAAAAGCCCTGCGCGCACCCTCAATGCAGACGAACCTCTTTATGACTTCAAACCGGGAGCAGGCGTTCATGAGCTGCCTTACCAAGCCGAAATAGCTGCCAGGCAGGGGCTCACCAGGCCACATACAAACTATAAGACCTTTCATGGCCAGTTTGGCTGCCTTGTGAAGCTCGACCAGTTGCTTCAACTGGTCGCTCAAGGGCATCGGATGTTCGGTCCCAGTATACTGAGACCAGAACAACTTCTCTGTCGAGCTTCCCTCCTCGGCCCGGTAGAACTCCGCGGCATCCGACACACTACGGGGTAGATCTGCGAACGCTCCTGGAGAACTCCTAATTCGGGTAAGTAAATGGAAAGTTTCCTTCACATGCTTGCTTTGCGTAATGAATGCCTTACCCACCGCTATCTTCTTAACCGCCTCAATTTCCCGGAGGGCCTTTTGGGCTTCGGCCCTGGCATTTTGCGCGTTCTCGAGGGCCTTCGCAAGTTTGAACCCTTGTGTCTTAGAGTCACCCTCCAAGGACTCATACTTCTTGATGAACTCCTAGAGCTCTTGCTGAACCTCGCCAACTCAGGCCTCTTGCTTCTCGCGCTCGGCACGCTCCTTGGCTGCTTTGCTTTCGGCCTCGGGTAGTGCCTTCTTCAGGGCTGCCAGTTTGGTCGTGGCCCCTAGAAAAATTCATGACGATCCTGTGATCCAATGACAAGTTTCCTTTTTCTTTATCAATAAACAGACAAAGTATCACTTACCTTTGTTCTCTTAGAGCTGCCTCTTAGTAAGGCCGAGCTCCTCCTCGGACCGCTCAAGGTCCCGCTTCAGTGCGGAGACCTCTGCCGTGTGAGCGGCAGCGGCTAGTAGTGAAGCCTGCTTATGCACATAGATATATTCTGATTAGACTCCTGTGGTTATTATTTGATCCTCTGTTCGGCTTTTCTTCCGAACACCAAACAGAGCATCAGGGGCTACTGTCTATGCTATAACATTTTCTCATAATTTGATTACTTACCTCAAAGCATGTTAGGAGGCCGGCACAGGCTTCAGTCAGTCCACTTTTGGCGGACCGAATCTTCTTGACCACCGCACTCATGATAGTGCAGTGCTCTTCATCAATGGAAGCGTCGCGAAGTGCTTCCAGCAAATTGTTCGATGACCCTGGATGGACAGAGGCCATCAGTACAGACTTGCTACCACCGGTGTTAGAGCCCATGGGAGTCTTGCCCCTCGTGCGCCCAGCGTCCAGAATGTCGCCTTGGGGCACTTCCGGAACTGTCTCCCCTTGGTTCGGTACCCTTTGAGATAGCACCTTGACATCGTCCATAGGGCGGGGGGAGGAGACGGTCTGGAGTGAATCGTTATTCATCTCCGACAGGCCCAAAGATTCATCCAAAGAGGATACATCGATATGGGCTTTGGATGGGATGCATGATCATGTTTGGCATGATAAGAAGCAATAAAATAAAACATACCAAGAACTATTATGGTATCCGGATACTTACGATTCGCCAGGGGCTTGTCCCTGGGTAACCACTCCTCGTCGCTAACAGCGGCCGCCGTGGAGCGGTCCGGAAGGAGAGTCCTTCCCTTCTTGGACCCTTCGGCTTCCCCTGATGGGGCGGCCTTCCTTTTCTTGTCCCCCCCCCGGCTAGGGGGGGAGACTTTCCTCTTCCTCCTCCTCATTTTTGTGGGAGGAGGCGCCTCGGTGTTATCGGACGATGAGTCCGATATGACCTTGCGCTGGAGACCTTTCCTGGTCCCCGTGGCCTTCTTCTTGGCCTTCTTCTCCGGCGCCTCATAGGGCGTCGGAGCCAGCATCTCAGTTAAGAGAGCACTTGCTGGATCCTCGGGCAGTGGGGCAGGACAATCGATCTGCTCCGCTGTCACGACCCATTCCTGTCAAATGGCACGGAGGCTTAGATCCCCCACATGATTACACCGGGGAAAGAAACATCTTATGAGTTATAAAGAGCTTACCGGATTGGCAGGGTGCTTTGTGCTGAGTCCGCGATCCTCGGTAAGGGGAGGAGGTACCTCGGCGGCCTTGAATAGCACCCTCCAAACGTCTTGGTGCATCATGTCAAAAAGCTCCCGCAGCATCTGGTGCTTGGCCGGGTTGAACTCCCACATATTAAATGCCCGTCCTTGACACGAAAGGATCCGGCGGAAGAGCATGACATGGACCACATTGACGAGCTTTATTTTCTTGCTTATCATATTTCTTACGCAGTTCTGGAGTCCGGTCAGCTGCACCAATGAACCCCAGTATAGGCCCTTCTCTTTCCAGGAGGTGAGCCGCATGGGGATGCCGGATCGAAATTCGGGGGTCGCCGCCCAGTTGGCGTTGCGCGGCTCGGTGATGTAAAACCACCCTGATTGCCACCGCTTCATAGTCTCCACATAGGAGCCCTCGAGCCAGGTGACATTAGGCATTTTTCCCACCATGGCACCTTCGCACTCCGCTTGCTGGCCAACCACCACCTTCGGTTTCACGTTGAAGGTCTTCAGCCATAGGCCGAAGTGGGGCTTGATGCGGAGGAAGGCCTCGCACACGACGATAAACGCCGAAATGTTGAGGATGAAATTGGGGGCCAGATCATGGAAGTCCAGCCCTCAGTAGAACATGAGCCCATGGATGAACGGGTGGAGGGGAAATCCCAACCCGCGGACGAAGTGGGGGAGGAATACAACCCTCTCATGGGGTCTTGGAGTAGGGACGATCTGCCCCTCGTCTGGGAGACGGTGCGTGATGTCTGCGGCCAGGTATCCGGCTTCTCGGAGCTTCATAATGTTCTCCTCCGTAACGGAGGAGACCATCCACTTGCCTCCTGCTCCAGACATGTTTGGAGTGGTTTTATGGAGAGAATGCGAACCTGGGCGCTAGAGCTCGAGTGAGCAAGAATGGATGGGCAGGGAAGAAGAAGGTGTGGGTGAAAAGGAGGAGTCATTGTCCCTTTATAAGGGTGGAAGAAGCTATGTGCCTCCCCACCTGCCTGGTAAACTTGCTTATTCCCCAAGCACCGCAATTGATGGCACGGTTGGGTTACCCACACCCGTATTGATGAGAATCCCATGATAAGGGGACACGATCTTTGTTTCGACAAGACGTGCCAAGAAAACCGCCTCGCAATACGCGTATTAGCTGGTTGAGAAAAGCGGTTCGCATAATGAATAGGCCATGGCGTGATGTCACGTTATGAAAAGTTGTCAGTAGATTAGATTTGTGGAAATATTATGTACACTCTCTATGGTAGTATGTGGAATTTGTTTTGCAGAGCCAGACACGATCATCGTGTTCAAAATCTTCTATGGAGTATTCGGAGAAAGAACCCGCCTTGCAATGCCGAAGACAATCTGCGCGCCGGACGCATCGTCATTGAAGCCTGGTTCAGGGGCTACTAAGGGAGTCCTGGATTAGGGGGTCCTCGGACAGCCGGACTATATACTTTGGCCGGACTGTTGGACTATGAAGATACAAGATTGAAGACTTTGTCCCGTGTCCGGGTGGGACTCTCTTTGCGTGGAAGGCAAGCTTGGCAATTCGGATATGTAGATCTCCTCCCTTGTAACCGACTCTGTGTAACCCTAGCCCCCTCCGGTGTCTATATAAACCGGAGGGTTTAGTCCGTAGAACAACAACAATCATAATCATAGGCTAGCTTCTAGGGTTTAACCTCTATGATCTCGTGGTAGATCGACTCTTGTAATATTCATATCATCAAGATCAATCAAGCAGGACGTAGGGTATTACCTCCATCGAGAGGGCCCGAACATGGGTAAACATTGTGTCCCCTGCCTCCTGTTACCATCCGCCTTAGATGCACAGTTCGGGACCCCCTAGCCGAGATCCGCCGGTTTTGACACCGACACCTACCCCCCCCCCAAGGCGCGCCCTCCACCCTCGTGGGGCCCATGTTGCTCCACCGACGTACTTCTTCCTCCTATATATACCTACGTACCCCAAACTACCAGATATGGAGCCAAAACCCTAATTCCACCACCGTAACTTTCTGTACCCGTGCGATCCCATCTTGGGGCCTTTTTCGGAGCTCCGCCGAAGGGGGAATCAATCACGGAGGGCTTCTACATCAACACCATAGCCTCTCTGATGAAGTGTGAGTAGTTTACTTCAGACCTTTGGGTCCATAGTTATTAGCTAGATGGCTTCTTCTCTCTTTTTGGATCTCAATACAAAGTTCTCCACCTCTCTTGTGGAGATCTATTCGATGTAATCTTCTTTTACGGTGTTTGTTGAGACCGATGAATTGTGGGTTTATGATCAAGTTTATCTATGAACAATATTTGAATCTTCTCTGAATTCTTTTATGTATGATTGGTTATCTTTGCAAGTCTCTTCGAATTATCAGTTTGGTTTGGCCTACTAGATTGATCTTTCTTGCAATGGGAGAAGTGCTTAGCTTTGGGTTCAATCTTGTGGTGTCCTTTCCCAGTGACAGTAGGGGCAGCAAGGCACGTATTGTATTGTTGCCATCGAGGATAACAAGATGGGGTTTATTTCATATTGCATGAGTTTATCCCTCTACATCATGTCATCTTGCTTGAAGCGTTACTCTATTCTTTTAAACTTAATACTCTAGATGCATGCTGGATAGAGGTCGATGTGTGGAGTAATAGTAGTAGATGCAGGCAGGAGTCGGTCTACTTGTTTCGGACGTGGTGTCTATATACATGATCATACCTAGATATTCTCGTAACTATGCTCAACTCTGTCAATTGCTCAACAGTAATTTGTTTACCCACTATAATACTTATGTTCTTGAGAGAAGCCACTAGTGAAATCTATGGCCCCGGGTCTATTTTCCATCATATCAATCTCCCATCAACAAGCTATTTCCTTTTCCGTTTATTTTGCTTTCTTTACTTTGCATCTTTATCATAAAAATACCAAAAATATTATCTTATCATATCTATCAGATCTTACTTTCATAAGTGACCGTGAAGGGATTGACAACCCCTTTATTGCGTTGGTTGTGAGGATTTTATTTGTTTGTCTAGGTGCGAGGGACTCATGTGTGGCCTCCTACTGGATTGATACCTTTGTTCTCAAAAATTGAGGGAAATACTTACGCTACTTTGCTGCATCACCCTTTACTCTTCAAGGGAAAACCAATGCAGTGCTCAAGAGGTGGCAATCCCCAAGCTTAGGCTCTTGCCACTCCTTGTTCCATAATCCATCGAATCTTTACCCAAAACTTGAAAACTTCACAACACAAAACTTAACAAGAGAATCTCGTGAGCTCCGTTAGCGAAAGAAAACAAAACACCACTTCAAGGTACTGTAATGAACTCATTCTTTATTTATATTGGTGTTAAACCTACTGTATTCCAACTTCTCTATGGTTTATAAACTCTTTTACTACCCATAGATTCATCAAAATAAGCAAACAACACGCGAAAGACAAACGGCGATGTGTTGCGGCGGGAGCACGCTCGGCGCGGCTCCGTCGGAGGTACAGGGGGGTGAAGGCGAGCGGTGGGGATGGGCCACGGTGTTGGTGTGGATGGGCCTAAGCCCAGGGGGCAAGGGGGTTCTCTCCTTCTTTTCCTTTCTGTTGACTTTGCTTTTCTTTTTATTCTTTATTTGTCTTTCTGATTCCTTAATTCTTTTCAAAACAAAAATAGTTTTAGAAAATACAAAACCTGAACCTAATTTGTTATTATAAATTAGGCTACTGCCACATTAAGTTTAACATTATAATAAATTAGCTTAACCTTTTTTAACTTAAAAAGCATTTAACTTAATTGCTTTAGAAACTGTTTTAAATAGTTTAGGTGTCAGTGTACTAGAGTAGGGGTGCCCTAGTATCCCGAACTTGTGCACGGGCAGTCGCAGCATCCCGCGGCAAGGCTTGCCGGGTGACCGCCAAGGTCCTCCGTGGTTCCTTTGGAGCCATTCAAGGACAAAGTATCCAAGCCAAGGAGACAAGACCCCGGCAAGAGGAGCTTGACGGGAAGGCCAACCAAGGCATCTCAAGGAACTTGCCGCGACGCGCCACGCGTCCCGGCAAGGCCCGGTGAGCGACAAGCTCCCGGACGCGACAAGACAACGACCGCGGCAAGGTGCTTGCCACGGCAAGCCACCACTCTATGCCCGCGCTCCAGCACATCCACCAACGTGTCGCTCTGGGACCCTTCCAGGCGTACGTGGCGGGAAGCTGTGCAGCCAGCGGTGCACGGTGGCAAGCGGCGCTGACAAGATTGCCATCGTGGCGAGCGGTGGCGTCCCTGACAGTCCCTTTTGCACTATTTAGGCGACGCAGACAGGCATTTAATGCCTTGGTCCCCTGCCTTCAGGGTTAGGTATGATACACTGTAGCAGGTAGTTGTACCAACCGCAACACCTTTCCATTTTTACCCTTGTCTATGTTGCCACCTGTCGGTGACCCCTTGAGCATATAAAAGGAGGCCCATGCGCAATGTGGGAGGGGGAGGAAGAGAACACTCACGCTCGGTCTCGTTAGCTGCGGGGGTGTACTGTAGCACTCCGCACTCCCGAGCAAGAACTCAATACAAACCACAAAGCAGGAGTAGGGTTTTACGCATCCGTGCGGCCCGAACCTGGTAAACTGCTCGTGTGCTTCGCCTCGATCCGCTCTTCGTGCGACCCTCGCCCCCGCCGAACCGAAAGGGACTCGGTCCGCCGGTCCCATAGGTGCTCGTGGATTAGTCCCCCGACATCTTTGGCGTGCCTGGTAGGGGTGTCGAGGTTGTGTGAACTAGATCCGGCGTTCACACGAGCTAGATCTTCATCATCTTCATCGACATGCCGCCGAAGAAGAAGGCTTCGGAGGCGGCTGCTCCGTCCGCGCCGAACCCACCACCGCCGGAGCAAACGGCTGATGGGGCAGACGCCGGCGGAAGAACGGGCGTCGACGAGGGAGCTCATGGTGCTGCTAGGTCCAAGGACAAGGCTGCGCTGCCCATCGGCGGCGTAGCCGGCTCCCACAATGACCGAGCGCACTCCAAGACCTCGGCGTCCGTACATGCACCGCGCCCATCTCAGGAGGCGCGGGACCGGCAGCGTCATGGTACTCATGGTACCATGCGTTTGCTGGACCAAGATCGAGCTGGTGGATCTCGGAGTGCTCAAGACCAGCATGCACGCCAACATGCTGGCACGAGCGAAGCACGGTCTCCTGGACGGGATACTGCTCCTTCTAACATAGTTAGAAGTCCGAGCATATCCCGCTCCTCGTACCGTTCGCCGCCGCCACCCGCCACTACAGCAGAAGCTTTGGCACGAGCTCAACTGCTCCTGGACTACCCTCCAACGGCAGACAAGAACGACGACTAGAGGGCCACCATTTAGAGTCTCATCGGCTTCGCCAACAGCGACGCTCAACGGCAGCCGAGTACGTCGCAGCTGCGGCAAGTCAGCCAGGCACGAGCCGGTGGTGACAAGACCGGTGGGGGTGCAACCACTGTGCACTCTCCTCCCCGAAGGCCAAGATCGCTGACTCGCCGGATCCACCTCGACAGCGACTCCACCGCGTCATCAGATCCACGAGCTCATCGCGATCAACTGCCAAGTGAACAAGAGCTATCAGAGTCCGTTGATGGAAGCCTACGTCGACGAAGTGAGAAAGCTAGAAGAGCACTTTGACGGCCTACAGATGGAGCATGTTCCAAGAGCTCAGAACACCATTGCCGATGGCCTATCAAAGTGCGCCGCACTTAAGTTACCTGTGGAACCAGGGATCTTTGTGCTCAAGCTGACTCAACCGTCTGTAACGCCATCAACTGGATAGAGCAAGAAGAGGAAGTTGATTTCTGGTGACTATTTTCTGGCAGAGCTTCCCGAAGCCGCCGCCAAGAAGGTCCCCAAGATCAACGCCAAGAGTGCTGAGGAGCAGTCTGCTCCGGCAAGCCCTGGGGTTTGTTCTGTTGAAGCAGAAACTCCCGACAAGTTTTGCTCCGGCAAGCTTGCCGGGGAACATCAAGCTCCGGCAGAGCCGCAGGTTCTCGCCGTAGAAGCGGATGTTCCCACAGCAGCAGATTTGCCTTTAGTCCTTGTTGTCGAGCCACAAGCTCCAACATGGACACAACAGATTGTCCGTTTCCTTCAGACAGGAGAACTTCCCGAAGAGCAAGAAGAAGCGGAAAGAGTAGCCCGGCAGTCAAGTATGTACCAGTTTGTCGACAACACACTGTATAGAAGAAGACTCAACGGTGTGAAATTGAAGTGTATTCACCGGGAAGACGGACAAAAGCTGTTGGCAGAGATACATGGAGGCATATGTGGTCACCACATTGGCGCAAGAGCACTTGCCGGCAAAGCATTCCGGCAAGGTTTCTTTTGGCCGATAGCCCTCCAGGATGCAACTGCACAAGTAACCAAGTGTGAAGCGTGCAGTTCCATTCCAAGCAGATACACCAACCAGCTCAAGTTCTCCAGACGATCCCTTTATCCTGGCCATTTTCGGTCTGGGGGCTCGACATCCTCGGCCCCTTTCCCCGAGCAGTCGGGGGCTTTGAGTACTTGTAGGTTGCAATCGACAAGTTCACAAAGTGGCCGAAAGTGGAAGCAGTGAGGAAGGTGACAGCACAGTCAACAGTCAAGTTCTTCAGGTCGATTGTTTGCCGCTTCAGGATCCCTAACAGGATAATCACCGACAACGGTATGCAATTCACGAGCCGCACCTTTGTGCAGTACATCCAAGATCTTGGCTCCAAGGTCTGCTTCGCTTCTGTTGCTCACCCGAGAAGCATCGGTCAAGTGGAGAGGGCAAATGCTGAAGTGTTGCGTGGGCTCAAGACCAGGACTTTCGACAGGCTGCACAAGTGCGGAAGAAACTGGATCGAGGAGCTACCGGTGGTTCTTTGGTCAATCAGGATGACGCCAAATTGAGCCACTGGCCAGACACCTTTCGCTCTAGTCTATGGAGCAGAGGCAGTTCTCCCCACAGAACTCGTATACGGGTCACCTCGAGTGCTCGCTTATGATGAGCTTGAGCAAGAGCAGCTGCGACAAGATGACGCGCTACTCCTTGAGGAAGACCGTCTTCAGGCTGTTGTACGAGCTGCTCGCTACCAGCAAGCTTTGCGCCGCTACCATAGCCGCAAAGTTAACGCCAGAAGTCTCGAGGAAGGAGACCTTGTTCTTCGGCGTGTTCAGTCCGCCAAGAATTCCAACAAGTTAACGCCGAAGTGGGAAGGCCCTTACCGGGTGAAACGAGTCACTAGGCCTGGCGCTATCCGCCTTGAGACCGAAGATAGCATTCCGGTGAGCAATTCCTGGAACATTGAGCATCTTCGTAAGTTTTACCCGTAAGACGCGGTTGCCGGAACCTGTTCCGGCAACCACCTTTTGTACAAGTCTTGCCGCTGTTGCATGTAATCCTTTGTACAAAGCCGGGCGCAGACCCCGTGCATAAGTAAAGCTCATATGCTCCGCACATCTTGTCAATTTCATGCTTTCTATTTTTTGCATATGTGATCTGACACTTTGTGCAGCACCTACTCCCTGGTAAGCAATAACGAGCCGTAAGGCTCCATATCTTTATTTTCTCCTCTTTCTTTTTTCTCAAGGAAAGGAAGGTTCCCTCGCCCACAAGTTTGTCGGGGGGAAAGGAGAAGATAATGGTATGGACCAGGCGTCGTTCAAGAAAGTTTCGCCTGACCGGGAAGCAAACAACAGAAAAGCTAAGTTGCCAAAGTTTGAGCAATCAGATTTTTTAAATTTTTAAGTTATCTCCCTTGAACGACCGCACTTTGTATGGAAAACCTGTGCGCGGAGGAACCAACTCGTAGCTAGTTGCGCCCTTACTTTGTTTCGAGTCCGCTCAACAACTTAAGTGAGCTGCGACTAGTTGCGACAAGGTTTCTTGTCGGTAGCGGCACCGCCAGCAGGCTGCTGACGTCCCGCACTCAGCGCTCGCGGCTAAGGTGCCTGCACCGGCAAGTTCCCTAAAAGCGTAGGGCAAAAACATACAAAGGGAGGAATCAAGTAAAGGGAATAACATTGCAATCATTACCCGGAATAGAGTTATATTACATGGTAGCTTGTCGCGGCTCTAACAGATTGTTCTCATAACATGACCAGCAGCGACAAGAAAAGAAGAAAACGGGCGGTCTAGTCTACGCGATCGCCCTCAATCCTCTTGATCCCGCTCACCTTATCCACAATGGGTGCGACAAGGGTCTTGAGCACCTCCAGATCAGTATCCGGCGGCAGGGTCTTGAGGACGTTGGTGAGGTTGAGGCCTGGGTTGCGGAAGGCCACCTTCACCAACACCTTTTGAAGAGCTCCCGCGCAGATCTTGCGCGACTCGTTGGCCAGCTGCTTTGGGATCTTCTCCCGGAGCCGCTGGAGGGCCGTCGCCACGCCTTTGAAGAACATGGTGAGCTTGGCGCTGGGTTGGAGGTTCTCATCAAAGGGATACCCGAGATCCTCCACCCCCAGCTGGGCCAGCTCCCTGTCGATATCGCGGCAGCATTCACGAGACCCTCCGTCCAGTGCTCCACTTTCTCCCTAAAAGCATTCTGGGCGGCGGCAGCACTCGCCAGCAGCGCCTTGTCGCCCTTGATCTCCTCCTTCAAGGCCACCTCCTGCTCCCTGGCACCGTCCAGCGTCTTGGTCAAAGTGGTCAGCTTCAACTCAAGATCTGCGTTGGAGTCCTTGGCGGCGCTAAGCTCTTTGCCCTTCTCGGCGAGACGAACCTGCAGCTCTGAGTTGATGTGGGTGTCCTTCTCCCGCTCACGCTTGAGCGCGGCAAGCTCTTCACCACTCGCCTTGAGATCGGCCTCCAGCTGCGCCACCTTCGTCTCCAGCTCCTTCTTGGCGGCCTCGGCAACTGCGGCAGCATCCTCTGCTTGCTTAAGGGCTCCGCCGAATTTTTGCTCACGCATGGCAATCTCCTCCTCGTGGCTGTCGAGGTTAACTTTCCGCTGCACCAGCTCGCCCTCCTGCGCAGACAGCTTCTCAGCGGCAAGCCGCTATTGCTCTTCAACTTCGGCCTTCTCGAGGAAGAAGGCCTTCTGCTCTTCGGCGAGTTGCTCCCGCTCCTCTGCCAGGGACCGGAGAGCTTCCTGGTTGAGACCCCGGAGCTCCTCTGCACGCTTCTCGATGTCCGCTCCCGCCTTCGCGACAAGCGCCTCGCGGGATTCCAGCTTGGCTTGCCGCGCGCGGTAGAGCGACAACAGCTTCCGCAGCAGCCGCTCCTCCTCAGGCTCGCCGCTGCTGCTGCTCGGTGCATCAACTAGCGTCAGCCCAGCGGAGGCGAGCACCTCTCCATCAAAGCTCTCTCCCTCGACCGGCGCCCTGGAGCTTGACGCCCAGGGGAGGTTGATGAAGACGCCATCGCCGGCCTTCAAGTAGACGCCTGGCTGGGGCTCTTCGGAGCCTGGCGCTGCGGCAGCGGCGGACGGGTCAGCGGTCGACGTAGCGCCTGGCGCTCCTACAGCTTCAGGGCCGTTAGTGCGATCACCAGACCCCTCGCCAGCTGCTGCGGCGGCAGCTTTGGCGGCCGACTCGCCGGCGGGATCATCAGCGCCGGCTGCTTCTTCAATGGCAGCAGCGTCGTCGGCAGCAACCTCGGTCTCCATCGGCTCCCCAGCAGATGGGTCTGATGGCCGGAAAAGTAAGAAAAGTCAAGCAAATACCCAAAAAGAAGAAGAACCCAAGGGAAGCTTTGAAGAGAAGATTACCTGTACTGGGTTCGGCAGTCGTAGTCTCCGCCGCCGGGGGGACACTGGTGCTGTCCCTTGCCGGAGAACTCTCCCTTGCTGGAGGACTCTCTCTTGGCATTTCGGGGGCGGCCTCCGGGCGCTCCTGGCGGGGCTGCTCTGCTCCTACACAAACCAACAGTCAGATGTCAGCAAAGAAAGAATATCCATGCGCGCCTAACAGCGGAAAGCGAACCATATACTTACGCTGGGGGCTGCTCTGGAGAACAGTTGCCGGGTCCGGCAAGGTTGTCTCGGACGCACCCCCTGCTGTCGCGGTGGGTTCGTCCTCGATGACAATCACCGGGACCTTGGCTCTCTTCGCTGCTCTCTGGGCCAGAGTCCTAAAAAAGAATAAGTTCAGAGTAAAGCAAATGAGATACAAGACAAAACAGCAAGAATTGAAGAACTACAAGTACAACAAGAGAATCTTACTCTTCTTCTTCCTCGTCGGAGCTGAACGTGGAGAAGTCGAAGTCCGGCTCACGTCCGGCGCGAGGAGGCGAAGGAGTAGTTTCCCTTGGCCGCTTGGCGGGAACAGTGGCGGTGGTCTGAGACGACCCCGCTTCGGCTGCCACCGCGGCGTGAGAAGCGGCAGGAGCAGAAGCGGTGGTCCGGGTGGACCCCACTCCAGTTGCCGCAGCAGCATGAGGTGCTCCCGCAGCAACAATGCTTGCCACGGTGGAGCGTGTCGCGCGGCGCGGCGACTGTTCACTCGCCCGCCGCCCTGCTACGTCCCCGGCCTTGCGGAGACGCCTTCTTGGTGGGGATGGAGGCTCTGCTTGTGGCGAGCTGCCTGAAGATGAGGAGGAAGAGGAGTTGATCTCCAGCGAGCCGCTCGTATCCTCGGCGAGCTCGCTCGACTCGACGTCATGCCCGGCAAGCTCTTTCTCGCCGACAAGCTCCTCTCGCTCGGCACGGCTTGCCGCCTCTGCTGCCTCTGCCTCCTCCACGGTGAATCCAAATTCACCCGTGGCTGCGGCTGCCGCCGCCTCTTCCAGCCTAGTGGCGATGCGTGTCATCTCCGCATCGGTGGTGTCGCGGGTGGGGCTATTCTTTTCGTCGGAGCGGACCGGCACTTCTACCAAGCCGTCAAAGAACTCCTGCACGACGTCGTCTGCAGGCTCTTGCCAAGTTGGTACAATTCCATGCGAATCGCACAGCGGCATCATTGCATGGATGCGGTCGAGCGCGGAGTTGTTGCACAGCGGAACGACACCCTTCGGCAACCTGAACACTTCGGGATGTTGAGGGTCGTACTTGAACAGCTCCTGGAGCATCGCGTTAAGCTCCAGAACAGTGAAGTTGAAGTTGAGGCCCGGACGCAGCCTCATGATATCCGCCGCATTCTTGAATTCCCAGGCGGGTCTCCTCCGTTCCTGCAGGGGGGCGATACGGCGGCGAAGAAAATCTGCGCCAACAGCGCCTACAGTGAGCCCGGCAAGCCCGAGGCGTTGGATCCGGGTGACGGCAATCTTAAGCCTATCGTCTTCCGGGGCCATGTCACTCCAATCGCTGCCGCGTGCTACTGGGGCTTGGCGCCGGGCGGTAAACGGCTGCGGGTTCTCCTCGACAATCCAGCACCAGTCTGCTCTCCATTCCTCCCACTTGCCGCGGAACTCTCCCTCCAAATAAGTGTCCTTCTTGCCGGCCCTCGAGATCCAGGCGATTCCGCCGGATAAAGGCTCTCCTCTCTCTACTAGGGACATAAAGAAGTGGCGAAAAAGGGCTACATTGGGATAGACTCCGACAAAGTTTTCGCAGAGATGTGCGAAAACTGCCATGGTCAGAACAGCATTGGGGGTGAAGTCAAGGAGGCGGAACCCGTAGGTGTTCATAATATCACAGAAAAACTCAGAGAAGGGCGGGCAGAGCCCGCAGTAGAAGAACAAGGCGAAGAAAGGATATCCGTTTGGAGCCATTTTCCAAGCGGCGGCTGGAAGTACCTTCATGCGCGGATGCGCTTGTGTCTCCGTCGACCAGAAGAGGTAGTTCCCTCAGCTCCCTCGCGGCGAGCTTGGGGGGGAAGATTGCCCGCTCCTTTCGCAGCGCCGCAAGCCGCTGCGCCTCAGTCGACTTCACAACCTTCCCTTTGTCGGCTCTCGGAGCCATGGCGGAAGTGGTGGAGGAGGTCGACGGCGTTGGTGGTGCTGGTGGCGATGGGGGGCGGGGTGCTGCTCTCTTTCAGCTTTGGGAAGACGAGGGAGCGGTGGAGGTTTCCGAGATTGGAGTAGCAACCGGCGAATGGGCGAACTACCCCTGTTTCCCATGCTTATAAAGAGGGAGGGGGCGGACGTTCCGCCTATCCGAATAAAGAAACCACCCACGATCTATCCCACGATGCCGCATTCAACGCGTGCCGTTCGGGGAGGACGCGGTGGATACGGGGAGAGATACGGCATAACCCAGGCGGCGCGTGCCCGTGCCCTGTTTTGGGCCTGACCCAACAACACTCGGCACCGTGTATGGCCCAGGCCCGGGGGCTCCTGTCGGTGTACTAGAGTAGGGGTGCCCTAGTATCCCGAACTTGTGCACGGGCAGTCGCAGCATCCCGCGGCAAGGCTTGCCGGGTGACCGCCAAGGTCCTCCGTGGTTCCTTTGGAGCCATTCAAGGACAAAGTATCCAAGCCAAGGAGACAAGACCCTGGCAAGAGGAGCTTGCCGGGAAGGCCAACCAAGGCATCTCAAGGAACTTGCCGCGACGCGCCACGCGTCCCAGCAAGGCCCGGTGAGCGACAAGCTCCCGGACGCAACAAGACAACGACCGCGGCAAGGCGCTTGCCGCGGCAAGCCACCACTCTATGCCCGCGCTCCAGCACATCCACCAACGTGTCGCTCTGGGACCCTTCCAGGCATATGTGGCGGGAGGCTGTGCAGCCAGCGGTGCGCGGTGGCAAGCGGCGCTGACAAGATTGCCATCGTGGCGAGCGGTGGCGTCCCTGACGGTCCCTTTTGCACTATTTAGGCGACGCAGACGGGCATTTAATGCCCTGGTCCCCTGCCGTCAGGGTTAGGTATGATACACTGTAGAAGGTAGTTGTACCAACCGCAACACCTTTCCATATTTACCCTTGTCTATGTTGCCACCTGTCGGTGACCGCTTGAGCATACAAAAGGAGGCCCATGCGCAACATAGAGGGGAGGGGGAGGAAGAGAACACTCACGCTCGGTCTCGTTAGCTGCTGGGGTGTACTGTAGCACTCCGCGCTCCCGAGCAAGAACTCAATACAAACCACAAAGTAGGAGTAGGGTTTTACGCATCCGTGCGGCCCGAACCTGGGTAAACTGCTCGTGTGCTTCGCCTCGATCCGCTCTTCGTGCGACCCTCACCCCCGCCGAACCGAAAGGGACTCAGTCCGCCGGTCCCATAGGTGCTCGTGGATTAGTCCCCCGACATTAGGCCACTTAAACATTTTGCAAAAATGTTGGTTCACCACAAATATTAACTAGTGATTATTTGCCACAGGCTGAACATTTTTTTTCATGTTTGGGCAATTTATAATTTTACTTAGCATTTGAATTTGAATTTGACCGGAATTTCAAATGGGATATTAAACAAAGGTGTTTAAGCACTGTTTGGAAAAAAATGATTAGTTTAAACACATAGGGTTACTGTAGCATGACACTGGGGGTGTTACAAGGTTCTTCACATAAGCATTGCAGCTCCAAACTTTAAGAAACGATGGCTTAGGTTTCTTGCCAAACCACAGTTCATATGGTGTCGTCTCAACGGATTTAGATGGTGCCCTACTTAACATGAATGCAGCCGTCTCTAAAGCATAACCCCAAAACGATAGCGGTAAATCAGTAAGAGACATCATAGATCGCACCATATCTAATAAAGTGCGGTTATGACGTTCGGACACACCATTATGCTGTGGTGTTCTAGGTGGCGTGAGTTGTGAAACTATTCCACATTGTTTCAAATGAAGACCAACCTCATAACTCAAATATTCACCTCCATGATCAGATCATAGAAACTTTATTTTCTTGTTACGATGATTTTCCACTTCACTCTGAAATTCTTTGAACTTTTCAAACGTTTCAGACTTATGTTTCATCAAGTAGATGTACCCATATCTGCTCAAATCATCTGTGAAGGTCAGAAAATAATGATACCCACTGCGAGCCACAACACTCATCGGACTGCATACATCAGTATGTATTATTTCCAATAAGTTAGTTGCTCGCTCCATTGTTCCGGAGAACAGAGTCTTGGTCATCTTGCCCATGAGGGGTGGTTCACAAGCATATTCCAAAAGCCCACCAGCATGGAGTTTCTTCATGCACTTTACACCAATATGACCTAAACGGAAGTGCCACAAATAAGTTGCACTATCATTATTAAACTTGTATCTTTTGGTATCAATATTATGAATATGTGTATCACTACTATTGAGATTCAACAAAAATAGACCACTCATCAAGGGTGCATGACCATAAAAGATATTACTCATATAAATAGAACAACTATTATTCTCTGATTTAAATGAATAACCGTCCCGCGTCAAACAAGATCCAGATATAATGTTCATGCTTAACGCTGGTACCAAATAACAATTATTCAGGTCTAAAACTAATCCCAAAGTTAGATGTAGAGGTAGCGTGCCAACGGCGATCACATCGACTTTGGAACCATTTCCCACGCGCATCGTCACCTCGTCCTTAGCCAATCTTTGTTTAATCCGTAGCCCCTGTTTCGAGTTGCAAATATGAGCAACATAACCAGTATCAAATACCCATGCGCTACTATGAGCATTAGTAAGGTACACATCAATAACATGTATATCAAATATACCTTTCACTTTGCCATCCTTCTTATCCGCCAAATACTTGGGGCAGTTCTGCTTCCAGTGACCAGTCCCTTTGCAGTAGAAGCACTCAGTTTCAGGCTTAGGTCCAGACTTGGGCTTCTTCACTTGACCAGCAACTTGCTTGCCATTCTTCTTGAAGTTCCCCTTCTTCCCTTTGCCCTTTTTCTTGGAACTGGTGATCTTGTTAACCATCAACACTTGATGCTCCTTCTTGATTTCTACCTCCACAGCCTTTAGCATTGCGAAGAGTTCGGGAATTGTCTTATCCATCCCTTGCATATTATAGTTCATCACGAAGCTTTTGTAGCTTGGTGGCAGTGATTGACAAACTATGTCAATGACACTATCATTAGGAAGATTAACTCCCAGTTGAGTCAAGTGGTTGTGGTACCCATACATTCTGAGTATATGTTCACTGGCAGAACTATTCTCCTCCATTTTGCAGCTCTAGAACTTATTGGAGACTTCATATCTCTCAATTCGGGCATTTGCTTGAAATATTAACTTCAACTCCTAGAACATCTCATATGCTCCATGACGTTAAAAACGTCGTTGAAGTCCCGATTCTAAGCCATAAAGCATGGCATGCTGAACTATCGAGTAGTCATCAGCTTTGCTCTGCCAGACGTTCACAACGTCCGGAGTTGCTCCTACAACGGGTCTTGCACCTAGCGGTGCTTCCAGGACGTAATTCTTCTGTGCAGCAACGAGGATAATCCTCAAGTTACGGACCCAGTCCGTGTAGTTGCTACCATCATATTTCAACTTAGCTTTCTCTAGGAACGCATTAAAATTCAAGGGAACGGTAGCACGGGCCATTGATCTACAACAACATAGACATGCAAATTACTATCAGGTACTAAGTTCATGATAAATTAAAGTTCAATTAATCATATTACTTAAGAACTCCCACTTAGATAGACATCCCTCTAGTCATCTAAGTGATCACGTGGTCCATATCAACTAAACCATGTCCGATCATCACGTGAGATGGAGTAGTTTTCAATGGTGAACATCACTATGTTGATCATATCTACTATAGGATTCACGTTTGACCGTTCGGTCTCAGTGTTTCGAGGCCATATCTGCATATGCTAGGCTCGTCAAGTTTAACCTGAGTATTCTGCACGTGCAAAACTGGCTTGCACCCGTCGTATATGAATGTAGAGCTTATCACACCCGATCATCACGTGGTGTCTCGGCACGACGAACTGTAGCACGGTGCATACTCAGGGAGAACACTTGTACCCTAAAATTTACTGAGGGGTCATCTTATAATGCTACCGCCGTACTAAGCAAAATAAGATGCATAAAGGATAAACATCACATGCAATCAAAATAAGTAATATGATATGGCCATCATCATCTTGTGCCTTTGATATCTATCTCCAAAGCACCGTCACGATCACCATCATCACTGACTTGAAACCTTGATCTCCATCGTAGCATTGTTGTCGTCTCGCCAACTATTTCTTCTACGACTATCACTACCGCTTAGTGATAAAGTCAAGCAACTACATGGCGATTACATTTCATACAATAAAGAGACAACCATAAGGCTCCTACCAGTTGCCGATAACTTTTACAAAACATGATCATCTCATACAACAATTTATATCCCATCACGTCTTGACCATATCACATCACAACATGCCCTGCAAAAACAAGTTAGACGGCCTCTACTTTGTTGTTGCAAGTTTTACGTGGCTGCTACGGGCTTATAGCAAGAACCATTCTTACCTATGCATCAAAACCACAACGATTTTTCATCAAGTGTGTTGTTTTAACCTTCAACAAGGACCGGGCGTAGTGAAACTCGATTCAACTAAAGTTGGAGAAATAGACACCCGCCAGTCACCTGTGTGCAAAGCACGTTGGTAGAACCAGTCTCATGAACCCGGTCATGTAATGTCGGTCCGGGCCACTTCATCCAACAATACCGCAGAATCAAAGCAAGACGTTGCTGGTAAGCAGTATGACTATTATAGCCCACAACTCTTTGTGTTCTACTCATGCATATAACATCTACGCATAGACCTGGCTCAGATGCCACTGTTGGAGAACGTAGTAATTCAAAAAAATGCTATGATTACGCAAGATCTATCTAGGAGATGCATAGCAACGAGAGGGGAGAGTGTGTCCACGTACCCTCGTAGACCGAAAGCGGAAGCGTTTAGTAACACGGTTGATGTAGTCGAACGTCTTCGCGGTTCAACCGATCCTAGCACCGAACGTATGGCACCTCAGTGTTCAACACACGTTCAGCTCAATGACGTCCCTCTTGCTCTTGATCCAGTTGAGGATGAGGGAGAGTTTCGTTAGCACGATGGCATGTTGATGGTGATGATGATGTTACCGGCGTAGGGCTTCGCCTAAGCACTACAATGATATGACCGAGGTGTGTAACTGTAGAGGGGGCACAGCACACGGCTAAGAGAAGACTTGGTGTGCCTTTGGGGTGCCCCCTCCCATGTATATAAAGGAGGGGGGAAGAGGAGGCCGGCCCTAGAGGGGGTGTCGGTGTCAAAACCGGCGGATCTCGGGTAGGGGTCCTGAACGTCTAAGGTTGATGGTAATAGGAGACAGGGGACATGAACTTTTACCCAGGTTCGGGCCCTCTTGATGGAGGTAATACCCTACGTCCTGCTTGATTAATATTGATGAGTATGGGGGCTACAAGAGTTGATCTACCATGAGATCGTAATAGCTAAACCCTAGAAATCTAGCATGTCAGATTATGATTGCCTCTACGGACTAAACCCTCTGGTTTATATAGACACCGGAAGGGACTAGGGTTCTAAAAAGTCGGTTATAGAGAAAGGAATCTTCATATCCGCATGCTAGGCTTGCCATCCACGCCAAGGAGAGTCCCATCCGGACACGGGAGAGAGTCTTCTGTCATGTATCTTCATAGCCCATTAGTCCGGCCCATGTCACATAGGCCGAACGCCCGAGGACCCCTTAATCTAGGAATCCCTCAGTAGCCCCCGAACCAGGCTTCAATGACGAGGTGTCCGGCATGCAGATTGTCTTCGGCATTGCAAGGCGGGTTCCTCCTCCGATCACTTCAAAGTACCTGACTTAAAGAGCTATATTCGGCCCCCATTTGATGTCGCACCCATCGGCTTCTATTCCTCCACACCTTCTGACTCTACGTGTCGAGCGACTGTGAGAGGTCGGGGTGTTTTTTGCATAACCCCCTTCCGGCCACATAAGAAAGGCCTCTATTTAAAGGGATTGGATCTCGGATCCATTACACACCTAGCGGAAAATCCTCAGAGTCTTGCCAAAGGAAACCATTCGACATGGCCAGCGTCCCTAGTTCCTCCTCCCGCCCTCACAGCTCCGAAAAAGGCGATTGGGAGAGATGCTCTGTATCCCATGAGAAGTTG
>NC_057794.1:308126738-308183833 GCF_018294505.1 Triticum aestivum
CCCTGCTCGAGCAGGATTGTCCTCCTTCATAGGCGAAGTTCTAGCGGAAAATTTCCCCAATCCACCCAGGGGGGAATGGGTGTTCTTCGTATCTTATTTGTTGAGAGGCGTCGGGTTTCCAATCCACCCTTTCCTCCGCAGACTCCTGGAGTATTACGGCCTCCAACTGCACAACCTCACGTCGGCCTCTATCCTGCACATCACGGGTTTTGTTGCCCTGTGCGAGCTTTTCCTGGGCTATGACGCCCACTTTGATTTGTGGAGGAAGCTATTCTGCCTTGTCCCTTGCAACCGAGAAGGGTCGATATTTGAGGTGGGCGGCGCTGAAGTATGGCGCATGGCTAGGACCGAGTACCTGTCCGGCACGCCGAAGAAGGCGCCCGAAGAATGGCCCTCAGAATGGTTTTATATTGAGGACATCACTCTCCCCGACCTAGTTCGAATGGGCCTTCCCAAAATTTCAAATGCTTCGCTGAAGAAATGTCACAGGTGGCGCCCTCGGAGCCTCGAGGAGAAAGATAGCGCAGAAGTCCGTCAATTGATGGGCAAGATAAAGACACTTGCCCAGTCCGGATTATCAATAATCCAGGTGATGGCGATTTCTATAGTGCGGGGGGTCCAGCCACTCCAATACCAAGGGCTTCCCATGTGGCACTATAATGGGGAGGATGAGGCCTCACGCTGCGGTCGGAAGGGTCTGGACACCCCCGCTGCTTTGGTCAAAATATTGGCCGAACTGTACAAAGGGGAGGAAGAGGAGTTCGCTTGTCTTAAACGTCGAGATGTATTTTCCATGTACAATCC
Organism: Triticum aestivum; assembly: GCF_018294505.1. Lineage (NCBI taxonomy): Eukaryota > Viridiplantae > Streptophyta > Magnoliopsida > Poales > Poaceae > Triticum > Triticum aestivum. The sequence continues at coordinate 308,127,543 of NC_057794.1, forward strand.
TCCGAGCTGGGTGAGCTCTAATCCCACCACTTTACTCAATCTTCTCCCTGGATCACTTTTAGTGGACATTAACCCATCTATTTATAACAGGAATGGCGGAAGGTTACCAAGGGGATCCATAACCCCGCCCCACAGCCAGAGGATCACAACCGGGACCTTGACCCCGGATTCGAAGAGGATCCAGACATATTTGTGGAGCTCGAGAAGGGAGTTTACCAGGCAAGCTATGATGGCACAGTTGTGCCAATCGTGGCCGACTATCCCGGCCTCTTTCCTACCTCACATGTAAGTAACCAAGAGACACCTTCTTAGAAAGAGCTTCCTCATTACGCCTCACCCACCGCACTATTTCATGCTCCAAGGAGGCGCTCGACGCCACAACATGCACCAGAGGCATCTCCGAGGAGAGCGGTGCCCGTGCCAAGCACATCTTCGAAGAGAAAGGCGAACGACAATACGGCAGAACCTTCATCAAAGAGGTATGGCTTTATTTTTAAATATGCCTCCTGGTTGTCACATCACATTGTGATATTATCCGCTACATTTTATCAGGAAGAGCGTCCGCCGGACTATGTCCGAGGATCCTGCCGGTTGTGCCTCCACTAGTCAGGTTCCAGACCCTGCCCTAAGGACGGGGGCGGACACGGGAGTGGCACCGGACTGTCCTCCCGTAGAGGATTCGGATGATATGTCTGTCACGAACTCTGAAGTGGAGAGCGCCATGAATCATCGGTGCTGGAGGGCCGCTCTCCGTGACCCCGACTTTTCAAAAGAGGCATTCAATGCCTTCAGCTCCGCCGATGCATACACCCGAGCTGCTCGGGATGGACTTGCCAAAGCCACGGACCAACATCTAAAAGATATGCGGGTAAGTGTAGATTTGAGAATCATATACCAGTAGCCCCCGAGACTTGAAGTAGTTGATACAACTGATTTAAGGATCATTGTATAATCGGGCACTTACGAAGAAGAATAGCCTGCTGTCTCAAGAGCTGGAAAAGTGTCAGACCCAACTAACTACGTCTACCGCCGAATTGGAGAAATCCAAGGAGGCACCGCCTGGTAATGTTTCTCCACATCAGAAAAAGTACAATCATATACCAGTAATATTAATACTGTTGTGTTTCCACTGACAGAATCAGTAGAGCAACTGAGAGAGAAACTGAAGGTCGCTCAGGCTGGTGAACAAGAGGCCAAAAGGCAACATGCGGCAGGCGAACGTGTGCTGACGCGAGTCAGGGATGAAAAAAACAAGCATCAGGATTCCAATACCTGGCTGGGTGAAAAACTAAAAGATCTTCGAGCCCAGCTAGTTGACGCCGTCAAGGAGAATAGGAGGCTACAAGGCGGCATATTCAGTATGTTTTTGACCTCACCTTTATGCATTCAGCAAAGAAATGATCTCACAGATTGATGTCTGCAAGTATGTTGACTGGCCATCCCGAAGAGGAAATGTCCGGCTCTCAAGATGACTTTCTGCAAGAGCTGTCCCAATTGCACGAGCGAGCTCCGCTAGCAATGCGGAGCATTTCCAAAGCTTTGTGGCCATCCTCCTCTCCTCCAGGAAGTATGGAGGAGCTTGTGAAGCTATTCCAGGGAGCTCGGCAACTCTTCCAATTATGGAAGATATCGGCCTGTCGAGAAGGTGCGCGAGAGGCCTGGGCCATGGTAAAAACACGATACACCAAGCTCGATCCGGATCATATGGCCCGGGTCGGACCTAAGGGGTCAGATGGAAAAGAAATTCCCGTCTGTTTGGTATATGACCAAGTAAAGGTAGCCGCCATGATATGTCTCCAACGTATCTATAATTTTTATTGCTCCATGCTATGTTATCTACTGTTTTCAGCAATATTGGGCTTTATTATCCACTTTTATATTATTTTTGGGACTAACCTATTAACCGGAGGCCCAGCCCAGAATTGCTGCTTTTTGCCTATTTCAGTGTTCCGAAGAAAAGGAATATCAAACGGAGTCAAAACGGAACGAAATCAACTGGAGAAGTTATTTTTGGAAGGAAAGCTACTGGATGGACTTGGACCCCACGTCAGGAGCCAAGGGAGGTGCTCACGAGGGGGCGCCCCACCCCCCTAGGGCGCGCCCCCTGCCTCGTGGGGCCCCCGAAGCTCAACCGACGTACTTCCTGCACCCATATATACTCACGTACCCTAAAACTTCCAGAAGAGACAATAGATCGGGAGTTCCGCTGCCAGAAGCCTCTGTAGCCACCGAAAACCAATCTAGACCCGTTCCGGCACCCTGCCGGAGGGGGAATCCTTCTCCGGTGGCCATCTTCATCATCCCGGTGCTCTCCATGACGAGGAGGGAGTAGTTCTCCCTCGGGGCTGAGGGTATGTACCAGTAGCTATGTGTTTGATCTCTCTCTCTCTCTCTCGTGTTCTTGATTTGGCACGATCTTGATGTATCGTGAGCTTTGCTAATATAGTTGGATCTTATATTCCTCATCCCCCTCTACTCTCTTGTAATGAATTGACTTTCCCCTTCGAAGTAATCTTATCGGATTGAGTCTTTAAAGATTTGAGAACACTTGATGTATGTCTTGCAGTGCGTATCTGTGGTGACAATGGGATACCACGTGATTCACTTGATGTATGTTTTGGTGATCAACTTGCGGGTTCCGCCCATGAACCTATGCATAGGGGTTGGCACACGTTTTCGTCGTGATTCTCTGGTAGAAACTTTGGGGCACTCTTTGAGGTTCTATGTGTTGGTTGAATAGATGAATCTGAGATTGTGTGACGCATATCGTATAATCATGCCCACGGATACTTGAGGTGATATTGGAGTATCTAGGTGAAATTAGGGTTTTGGTTGATTTGTGTCTTAATGTGTTATTCTAGTATTAACTCTAGGGTTGTTTGTTACACTTATAGGAATAGCCCAACGGATTAATTGGAAAGAATAACTTTGAGGTGGTTTCGTACCCTACCATAATCTCTTCGTTTGTTCTCTGCTATTAGTGACTTTGGAGTACTTTGTTGCATGTTGAGGGATAGTTATGTGATCCAATTATGTTAGTATTGTTGAGGGAACTTGCACTAGCGAAAGTATGAACCCTAGGCCTTGTTTCAACGCATTGCAATACCGTTTACGCTCACTTTTATCATTATTTACCTTGCTGTTTTTATAATCTCATATTACAAATACCTTTATCTACTATCCATATACCACTTGTATCACCATCTCTTCGCCGAACTAGTGCACCTATACAATTTACCATTGTATTGGGTGTGTTGGGGACACAAGAGACTCTTTGTTATTTGGTTGCAGGGTTGCTTGAGAGAGACCATCTTCATCCTACGCCTCCTACGGATTGATAAACCTTAGGTCATCCACTTGAGGGAAATTTGCTACTGTCCTACAAACCTCTGCACTTGGAGGCCCAACAACGTCTACAAGAAGAAGGTTGTGTAGTAGACATCAAGCTCTTTTCTGGCGCTGTTGCCGAGGAGGTTAGCGCTTGAAGGTATATCTTTAGATCTTGCAATCGAGTCTTTTAATTTCTTGTTTTATCACTAGTTTAGTTTATAAAAGAAAACTATAAAAAAATGGAATTGAGTTTGTCTCATACGCTTCAGCTTTTTAATATCTTTCGTGAGTGTGATGGAAATGATAATTGTGCTCAAGTGCTAGAAGAAGATATCCATAAAATGTTTGGAACTAAATATTTGAATGATGAGCATGATTGCAATGTTGTTAGTATGAATTCCTTGAATATCCATGATGCTAATGATATGCAAAGCCACAAGCTTGGGGAAGCTATGTTTAATGAAGATGATATTTTTTGTCCCCCAAGTTTTGATGAGCAAATTTATTATGATGAAAGCATGTCTCCTATCTATGATGATTATTGTGATGACACATATGCTTTAAAGAACAATGATAACCATGAAACTTGTCATCTTGATCTTAATTTTCAATCACATGATAGTTATTTTGTTGAGTTTGCTCCCACTATTATTCACGAGAAGAATTTTGCTTGTGTGGAGAGTAGTAAAATTTCTATGCTTGTAGATCATGAAAAGAATGCTTTAGGTGCTGGTTATATTGTTGAATTCATTCATGATGCTACTGAAAATTATTATGAGGGATGAACATATGCTTGTAGGAATTGCAATAATATCAAGTTTCCTCTCTATGTGCTTAAAGTTTTGAAGTTATGCTTGTTTTACCTTCCTATGCAAGTTGATTATTGTTCCCACAAGTTGTTTGCTCACAAAATCCCTATGCATAGGAAGTGGGTTAGACTTAAATGTGCTAGTCATATTCTTCATGATGCTCTCTTTATGTTTCAATTCTTATCCTTTATGTGAGCATCGTTGAAATCATCATGCCTAGCTAGGGGCATTAAACGATAGCGCTTGTTGGGAGGCAACCCAATTTTATTTTAGTTCCTTACTTTTTGTTCCTGTTTAGTAATAAATAATTCATATATCCTCTGTTTAGATGTGGTTTTATTATTTTTATTAGTGTTTGTGCCAAGTAGAACCTTTGGGAAGACTTAGGGAAAGTCTTGTTGATCATGCTGTAAAAACAGAAACTTTAGCGCTCACGAGAATTGCTTCCATTTTTATTTTGAGAGTGCTATTTAGTTAATTCTTTTTGAAGATGATTAATAGATAAATTACTCAGGTCCATAAATTTATTTGAGAATTTTATGAGTTCCAGAAGTATACGTTTTATCCAGATTACTACAGGCTATTCTGTTTTTGACAGATTCTGTTTTTCATGTGTTGTTTACTTATTTTGATAAATCTATGGCTAGTAAAAAAGTTTATAAACCATAGAGAAGTTGGAATACATTAGGTTTAACACCATTATAAATAAAGAATGAGTTCATTACAGTACCTTGAAGTGGTGATTTATTTTCTTGTACTAACGGAGCTTACGAGTTTTCTGTTAAGTTTTGTGTTGTGAAGTTTTCAAGTTTTGGGTAAGGATTCGATGGACTATGGAATAAGGAGTGGCAAAATCCTAAGCTTGGGGATGCCCAAGGCACCCCAAGGAAATATTCAAGGATAGCCAAGAGCTTAAGCTTGGGGATGCCCCGGAAGGCATCCCCTCTTTCATCTTCGTTCATCGGTAACTTTACTTGGAGCTATATTTTTATTTACCACATGATATGTGTTTTTCTTGGAGCGTAAATTTATTTTGTTAAGATTTGCTTTATTTTATTTATAACAATGTTTTTCATCTTTTATTTCAATAAAAGTGGCATTGATAGCCTTTACTATGCCTATTTTAGAAGTCCACATGTTGCTGTTTGAAAACAGAAAGTTTACCGCTGTTGCAATAATTCCCTAGAAAAGTCAGAATGTGATAAAATGTTGAAACCTTTTGCATATTAAGCTCTGATAAATTTACTACAGTGGGATTTTTCTTTCATAATTTTTGGAGCTAGGGAAGTATGGATGTTGCAGCATTCTTTACAGACTATCCTGTTCAGGCAGATTGCTGTTATGTTTGCATTGTTTGCATATGTTTGCTTCTTTAATGATTCTATTTGAGGATAGGACTATTAAATATGCAGAGGAATTTAGTATGAAATGTTGAATAATAATTTTAGTGATTTCCTACAGTAGAGTATGGTAAGGTTTTTGCAATGGTTTATACTAACTTATCCCACGAGTCCTTGTTGAGTTTTGTGTTGATGAAGCTTTTGAGATTTAGGGAGACCGTGATATGAGAGGAATTAAGGAGACACAAAAGCTCAAGCTTGGGGATGCCCAAGGCATCCCAAGATAATATTTCAAGAATTCTCAAGCATCTAAGCTTGGGGATGCCCCGGTTGGCATCCCACCTTTCTTCTTCAACAACTATTGGTTAGTTTCGGTTGATCCTAAGTTTTTGCTTCTTCACATGATGTTTTCCATTCTTAGAATGTCATTTTATTTTTGCTTGCTGTTTGAATAAAATACCAAGATCTGAAATTATTAAATGTTAGAGAGTCTTCACATAGTTGCATAATTACTCAACTACTCATTGATCTTCACTTATATCTTTCGGAGTAGTTTGTCGTTTGCTCTAGTGCTTCACTTATATCTTTTAGAGCATGGTGGTAGTTTTATTTTGAAGAAATAGATGAACTCTCATGCTTCACTTATATTATTTTGAGAGTCTTAAATAGCATGGTAATTTTCTTAAAATCCTAATATGCTAGGTATACAAGATTAGTAAAAAACTTTCATATAGAGTATTAAACACTAAGAGAAGTTTGATGCTTGATGATTGTTTTGAGATATGGAGGTAATAATATCAAAGTTGTGCTAGTTGAGTAGTTGTGAATTTGAGAAATGCTTGTGTTGAAGTTTGCAAGTCCCGTAGCATGCACATATGGTAAACGTTATGTAACAAATTTGAAACATGAGGTGTTATTTGATTGTCCTCCTTATGAGTGGCGGTCGGGGACGAGCGATGGTATTTTCCTACCAATTTATCCCCCTAGGAGCATGCGCGTAGTGCCGAGGTTTTTGATGACTTGTAGATTTTTGCAATAAGTATGTGAGTTCTTTATGACTAATGTTGAGTCCATGGATTATACGCACTCTCACCCTTCCATCCTTGCTAGCCTCTTCGGTACCGTGCATTGCCATTTCTCACATTGAGAGTTGGCGCAAACTTCGCTGGTGCATCCAAACCCCGTGATATGATACGCTCTATCACACATAAACCTCCTTATATCTTCCTCAAAATAGCCACCATACCTACCTATTATGGCTTTTCCATATCCATTCCGAGATATATTGCCATGCAACTTTCCACCATTCCGTTTATCATGACACATTCATCATTGTCATATTGCTTAGCATGATCATGTAGTTGACATAGTATTTGTGGCAAAGCCACCGATCATAATTCTTTCATACATGTCACTCATGCATCATTGCTATCCTGGTACACTGTCGGAGGCATTCATATAGAGTCATCTTTTGTTCTAGTATCGAGTTGTAATCATTGAGTTTTAAATAAATAGAAGTGTGATGATCATCATTTTCTAGAGCATTGTCCTAGGTGAGGAATAAAAAAAGAGAAAGGCCATAAAAAAGAAAAAGGCCATAATAAAAGAGAAAGTCCATAAAAAAGAGAGAAGGCCCAAAAAAAGAGGAGGCCCAAAAAATTGAAAATGAGAGAAAAAGAGAGAAGGGACAATGCTACTATCCTTTTACCACACTTGTGCTTCAAAGTAGCACCATGATCTTCATAGTAGAGAGTCTCTTGTTTTGTCACTTTCATATACTAGTGGGAATTTTTCATTATAGAACTTGGCTTGTATATTCCAACAATGGGCCTCCTCAAGTGCCCTAGGTCTTCGTGAGCAAGCAAGTTGGATGCATACCCACTTAGTTTCTTTTGTTGAGCTTCCATACATTTATAGCTCTAGTGCATCCGTTGCATGGCAATCCCTACTCCTTGCATTAACATCAATCGATGGGCATCTCCCTAGCCCATTGATTAGCCTCGTTGATGTGAGACTTTCTCCTTTTTTTGTCTTCTCCACATAACCCCTCATTATTCTATTCCACCCATAGTGCTATATCCATGGCTCGCGCTCATGTATTGCGTGAAGGTTTATAGGTATGAGATTACTAAAGTATGAAACAATTGCTTGGCTTGTCATCGGGGTTGTGCATGATGAGAGCATTCTTGTGTGACGAAAATGGAGCATGACTAAACTATATGATTTTGTAGGGATGAACTTTCTTTGGCCACGTTATTTTGAGAAGACATAATTTCTTAGTTAGTATGCTTGAAGTATTATCATTTTTATGTCAATATGAACTTTTGTCTTGAATCTTTCGGATCTGAATATTCATACCACAATTAAGAAGAATTACATTGAAATTATGCCAAGTAGCACTCCGCATCAAAAATTCTGTTTTTATCATTTACCTACTCGAGGACGGGCAGGAATTAAGCTTGGGGATGCTTGATACGTCTCCAACGTATCTATAATTTTTGATTGCTCCATGCTATGCTATCTACTATTTTGGGCAATATTGGGCTTTATTGTCCACTTTTATATTATTTTTGGGACTAACCTATCAACCGGAGGCCCAGCCTAGAATTGCTGTTTTTTTTGCCTATTTCAGTGTTTCGAAGAAAAGGAATATCAAACGGAGTCGAAACGGAACGAAATCAACTGGAGAAGTTATTTTTGGAAGGAAAGCTACCGGATGGACTTGGACCCCACGTCAGGAGCCAAGGGAGGTGCTCACGAGGGTGGGGGCGCCCCTCCTAGGGCGCCCCCCCCCCAAAGCACGCCCCCTGCCTCGTGGGGCCCCCGAAGCTCCACCGGCGTACTTCCTGCACCCATATATACTCACGTACCCTAAAACTTCCAGAAGAGACAATAGAGTTCCACCGCCAGAAGCCTCTGTAGCCACCGAAAACCAATCTAGACCCATTCCGGCACCCTGCCGGAGGGGGAATCCTTCTCCGGTGGCCATCTTCATCATCCCGGTGCTCTCCATGACGAGGAGGGAGTAGTTCTCCCTCGGGGCTGAGGGTATGTACCAGTAGCTATGTGTTTGATCTCTCTCTCTCTCTCTCTCTCTCGTGTTCTTGATTTGGCACGATCTTGATGTATCGCGAACTTTGCTATTATACTTGGATCTTAAGTTTCTCCTCCCAATCTACTCTCTTGTAATGAATTGAGTTTCCCCTTCGAAGTAATCTTATCGGATTGAGTCTTTAAATATTTGAGAACACTTGATGTATGTCTTGCAGTGCGTATCTGTGGTGACAATGGGATACCACGTGATTCACTTGATGTATGTTTTGGTGATCAACTTGTGGGTTCCGCCCATGAACCTATGCATAGGGGTTGGCACACGTTTTCGTCGTGATTCTCTGGTAGAAACTTTGGGGCACTCTTTGAGGTTCTATGTGTTGGTTGAATAGATGAATCTGAGATTGTGTGACGCATATCATATAATCATGCCCATGGATACTTGATGTGACATTGGAGTATCTAGGTGACATTAGGGTTTTGGTTGATTTGTGTCTTAAGGTGTTATTCTAGTATGATCTCTAGGGCTGTTTGTGACACTTATAGGAATAGCCCAATGGATTGATTGGAAAGAATAACTTTGAGGTGGTTTCGTACCCTACCGGAATCTCTTCGCTTGTTCTCCGCTATTAGTGACTTTGGAGTGACTCTTTGTTGCATGTTGAGGGATAGTTATGTGATCCAATTATGTTAGTATTGTTGAGGGAACTTGCACTAGCGAAAGTATGAACCCTAGGCCTTGTTTCAATGCATTGCAATACCATTTACGCTCACTTTTATCATTAGTTACCTTGCTGTTTTTATAATTTCAGATTACAATTACCTTTATCTACTATCCATATACCACTTGTATCACCATCTCTTCTCCGAACTAGTGCACCTATACAATTTACCATTGTATTAGGTGTGTTGGGGACACAAGAGACTCTTTGTTATTTGGTTGCAGGGTTGCTTGAGAGAGACCATCTTCATCCTACGCCTCCTACGGATTGATAAACCTTAGGTCATCCACTTGAGGGAAATTTGCTACTGTCCTACAAACCTCTGCACTTGGAGGCCCAACAACGTCTACAAGAAGAAGGTTGTGTAGTAGACATCATGCCACATATTCCCAACAGGATTGTAAGCTAGACAGCCTGTTAGACGGCATAGAGGAAGAAGTTTTTGAGTCTAAATGACTATGTACTTTTATTGACAAATTTGTCCATAGCCGGATTGTAAAACGATTGTCATGGCAGACCTTTTCGCTTCGACCTCTGGACCCAAAGGCTCGGAGTGTTTCTGAATACCCGCTCAGCAATATAAACCGGGGTATGCGTGGAAACCAGGCGTAGGGATCATAGTTGCTTGAACAGACAAGTTGTATCCGGCTAGCTATTTTATATTACATGTTGATTGTAAGAAACATCTTCCGGGGAGAATAGTTCCATTAAGGGTTCCTTTCCCTGGGCGGATATGCGTTAGTATGCATGTCCGAACTATGATTTGAAAAAACGCAGTATGCCTAACATCTGGGGGTTCATGGTGTGATGAAGGTTGTCGGTGTCAAAACCGGCGGATCTCGGGTAGGGGGTCCCGAACTGTGCGTCTAGGCCGGATGGTAACAGGAGGCAAGGGACACGAAGTTTTACCCAGGTTCGGGCCCTCTCGATGGAGGTAAAACCCTACGTCCTGCTTGATTAATATTGATGGTATGGGTAGTACAAGAGTAGATCTACCACGAGATCAGAGAGGCTAGACCCTAGAAGCTAGCCTATGGTATAATTGTTGACGTGTATGTTGTCCTACGGACTAAAACCCTCCGATTTATATAGACATCGAAGAGGGTTAGGGTTACATAGAGTCGGTTACAATGGTAGGATATCTGAACATCCGTATCGCCAAGCTTGCCTTCCACGCCAAGGAAAGTCCCTTCCGGACACGGGATGGAGTCTTCAATCTTGTATCTTCATAGTCCAGGAGTCCGGCTGAAGGTATATTTCGGCTATCTGAACACCCCCTAATCCAGGACTCCCTCAGTAGCCCCTGAACCAGGCTTCAATGACGACGAGTCCGGCGCGCAAATTGTCTTCGGCATTGCAAGGCGGGTTCCTCCTCCAAGTACTTCATAGAAGATTTTAAACACAAAGATAGTGTCCGGTTCTGCAAAATAAGTTTTCCACATATTGCCATAGAGAGAATAATATTTAGACAAATCTAATCTGCTGACGTATTCCATGGTGCGACACACCACGGCCAATCCTTTATCCGAGTCGTTTAATTATCCCACCTCAGCGTGTCATGCCAGGCGGTTTCCTTGGCATGTCTTGTCAAAGCAGAGATCGTGCCCCCTTATTCCGGGTTTCTCATCAATACGGGTGTGGGTAACCCAACCGCTTCTAGGACTCCTAGATCATAGGCAAGTCCAAACGGACACGGAGAGGACGCTCAATATCCACCCTTTTTATAAACGGACGAGGCCTTTTATTTTTCCCTCCCGTGCTCAATCGAATCCTTCCCCCACCTCAAGCTCAAACGCCCAAAGTTCAGGTCAGGTGCTCCGAACCTTCAGTCATGTTCGGATCTAGCCTTCAAGGCCAATGGGTGCCTTCTTCCGTCACGGAAGAAGACGTCAAATAGTTGAGGGAGGCCAGATATCTGACCGCCGAGATTCTGCATCGGCTGCCTCCCCGGGGGCAGGCCGTCCCCTCCCCCGAACCCAACGAGAGCGTCATGTTCGTCTCCCACTTCCTCCGAGGTCTAGGCCTTGCATTGGATCCTTTTGTCAAGGGCTTGATGTTTTACTACGGGCTAGATTTCCATGATCTAGCTCCGGACTCCTTTCTTCATATCACGACATTTATCGTTGTGTGCGAGGCCTTCCTCCGGGTTACCCCTCACTTTGGCCTATGGCTCAAGACCTTTGAAGTAAAACCAAAGATGATCGAGGGGCAACATGCGGAGTGTGGAGGTGCCTCAATACGCAAGATGATGGGAGCTGCATGGCCCAAAGGTTCCATTCCAGAGGTGTCTGAACTGTGGCAACAGGAGTGGTTCTACATCACGGCTCCTAGAAGTGCCAAGTGGGCGGCCGCCCCTGTCTTCCGCCCGGGCCCTCCACCACAACTGATGTCATGGATTAGCAGAGGATTGAGCTGGGGTCCGGCCAAGGACGTGCCTATACTGCAAAGCCGCATTCAAGATCTCTTTGATGGAGATTTCAGTTTAGTTGCGGTAGCACAAGTTATGCTGGTTCGCCAAGTCCAGCCTTGCAAACGCTGGCCCCTTCGTTTGTGGGAGTTCAATCCCGAGGGACCGCGTGTCATTCAAAATTTCCTCGGTTTGACGCACGAGGAGATGTACAAGTCATTCTTCGGACCTCAGGTAGAGTGTCCGGAAATCACCGAGGACGTGGGCCTGAGCAGTACCCGCACCGCCGAACAGGTAAGGAATCTTCCGGCCGAACATACTGTCTCTCATTTGTTACAAAGTTATTTCTGAGAGTTCACTTTTTGATCAGGACTGGCTAGCAAAGGCAAAGTTGATTCGATGTTCGGGCCCCCTCCCTGAGGGTTTGGAAAATCCGGTCCTGGAAAAGATGCTCCAGATCGCACCTTGCCCGGAGCCCTTGAAGGAAGATACTGCGGAGGACAGTAAGGGCGGACGCGGGCCCCCAACGCTGCCCATTCTAACCGAGGGAGCGGGCGTCTCCATGAAGGAAGACGACCGGAAGAGGAAAAGGACCGCGCCCAAGGATTCGGAAGCCGAAGCTTCCAAACGGGAGAAGAAGTCTCCCATCGAGGGTCCTACCTTGGGGGGTGTTGTTGCCGCACAAAGTCCGCGAGGGGATCAATTCTCTCGTGAGTCGTAAGTGACCCGGAATACTTTAACAGTACAGATATGCCATCTTTTTCTTCTGAGAAAATAACCACCGCATATATCTTAGCAGTTCGGGCCTTAGCCCCTCTCAAATGACCTCGTCTTCGAGGGATCTTCTTCCAGAGATGATGAAGAGCGAAACGCCTCCTCTGGACTCCTTCGCTCCGGAAGCGGGCGACCCTGAAGTGTCGTCGCGGAGGGCCTCTCCGAGTCCGGCGAGGCCAGAAGATAATCCCGCCGACCCCCGAAGCTCCCAGTGTCCGGCTCCCGAAGAGAGTAGACAAAAGAGTTCGGCACCGTCTAGTGTGCGATCGGATGTTCTGAGGGTTGGTGGGGCGAGCGGCCATCTCAGATGAACACCGTGTGGTGATGAATACGGTGATGGAGAGAATCTCGTCCACCAAAAGCGGATTGCATAAAGATTTTATGAGTCTACTGACAGGCTTTGAGGTACGTAAAATAATGTATGATAGTCCTACACATACTAGGTGTGCCCTATGTAGATAGTAGCCCCTGAGACTCTGGTCGTCGTCGGAAACGACGATGAACAGAGGATCATATTCCCAGGTAATAACCATACTGCCTTTATGTGCAGGTGATGGAAGCTCCGGTGGCTAGCCGGGCTCGCGAGTTTGCCCATTTAGAATGGCAGTTGGATGCGGCAGACGCCGACATCGAGCTTGTTAACAAAAGGCTTGACGAGGCCCAAGGTAAGTGTCATCATCTAGTAAACGCCACATAGGAAGAGCAGCATGATGCCAGTATCTTTACTGTGTTGTGACTGCAGATGGAGCTGCCACTGTTGAAGCCTTGCGGGCAGAACTGGCCCGAGCCAAGGAACAACCGAGGTTTGGTAATGCGGCTGCTTTGAAGGCGGCCGAAGAGTTGCAAGCCGAGAAGGCCGCGCATGGCGAGAGCCGAGATAAGATGGCCAAGATGGCCATAGAATTAAAAGCCGCCACCGACCGTTGCCAGGTTCTTGAAAAGGAAAACCAGGCGAAGGTATCGGACCTTGAGAAGGCTGCTGCAACGGGAAAAGACCTCCGCTCTGTAATGAGGGCAAAGAAGGAGGAGGTGCGGGAAGCCGAGGATATTGTAGCCGGGATGTCGGGTGGTAGGTGCGACATATGCCAACAGGTGGATTATCATTGTGGGAGCCAGTAAGACGTCGCCGGTGCCTGGAAGCGAGATGAGGCGAAGACAAGCACGCTGGCGAATCTTACCCAGCTTCAGGGCTCTCCGTGGAGATAATACCCCTACTGCTGCTTTGCGGGGTCTCCGCATGATCACTAGATGAACGAGTGCCTACAAGATGCTCCTTAAGCTGTTTGGCGAGAAGAAGAAGAAGGGCACGGCTAGCTCTCCTCTCCTCTCTATGTGGTGTCTAAAACTAGCTCAGATCAACCCTTTGCATGGGTGCCTCGGGGGGTTTATATAGGCCCACCCCCCGGGGGTACAATGGTAATCTGGCTGGGCGTGGGCCCTAGCCGTCTGTGTCTACGCTCGCCGGCTTCTGCGCCAGCTGCTGGGGCCCGCCGTCTGGTGGGCCCCGCCGGCTGCCGGCTCCTTGGTCGATAGGCAGGCCCCATTGTCAAGGGCTGGTTACTGTTGCCTCAAACCTGGTGACGAGGGCTTCACCGAGGTAAGCGTGGCTACAGTGCCGCCGCTCGACGGGCGATCGCTGTAGCCTCACCTCGTCTTGTCTCCTTAATGGGGCGTGTCCTTAGAGGGAGGAAGCAAGCCGGCTGTGGGGAGGCGGCCCTGTCTTGGGCCGACTGGGGGAGGCCTGGCTGCCTTCGGGTGTCTCTCTGCCTGAAGGGGCCCACCGCCCGTGGGCCGCGCTGGCAGCCCGTCGTGGGTGGCATCAGGGTCAACATGGCAACAGTGCCGCACCGGACAGGTCATGGCCACCCCGTACGGCGCACTGTGCCAGGCGTGCTCCGGGATTCGGGGGTGGCGGGCTTTACTGTAGCTACGCCCCTCCACATCGCCGTTATGTGGATGCAGACTTCGAGAGTACGATCTTGACCGCTTTGTGGGAGTTGGCTTCTCGCAGTCGGCTTCTTGGAGCCGGCCCTCCCGCGGCTTTCTTCATGAGGGCTAAAGCCGGGCCACCTTCCGATAGTCGGCCTGGGAGACAGCCGGCAAGGGGAAGGCGGCCCCACGTCTTGGATTCTTGAGGGCGGATCGGCTCGTAATTTTTTCAGAAGGGCCAGGGGGAGCCGGCTAGGCTACCCGTGGTCGTTTACTCCGACAGTAGTCCCTGAAGCTGATTGAGCTTCGAGGCTGACAAAGGGACGAGAAGCTCGGTCAGCTTCCTATCCTGAGGAGTCGGCTTTGCTTATGCGCGCCGTCTTTGGAAAGCTCAATATCTTGTAGGCGGGAACGTGGGTCGGTCTGCGAGCTGACCGCGCGCCATCCCGCGGGCCACGTGGCAAGGAAAGCCTGCCAACGCACACGCACGATGGGACGCCGCCGCAGGCCCGGGACCGCCACTTCTAGGCCTCGGCCCAAGCGCGGATCTTCTACGGCCCACAACGGACCGCTCGCCTTCCCGCGGCGGTTTCATTTCATCATCTGGGCGCAATAATCGCGGGGCGTGGGGGAGTGGGCGCAGTTGATCCCACGTTCCCCCACACCACGCCTCCTCGGCTCCGTCGCGCGGGTCTATAAGTAGGGGGAGGAGAGGGAGCGGCAGAGGCTCACACGCTCTCCCTCGCTCCACCCTTTCTCACCTTCCTTCTCCTTCCTTCCGCCGCCGCAGCGACCCATTGCCGTGCCGCTCCGCCGTCGGACCTCTCGGTTCCTTCGGTCCCGCCGTAGCGGGATCGTGCGCGTCTCTGCCGTCGCATCGCCTTGTTCCTCGTCGTGTCGCTCCCATGACGTTGTCGAGCTCGTGGGACGGCTCCAACGTCCACGAGGACCACGTTGAGTTCCTCCGCCAGACGCGGCGTCTGCCGGGCGAGAACTACGTGCAGGTTCGTCGTGCGCCGGCGAGGGAGATATCGCCAGCACCGGAGGAGGGCGAGCGGGTAATCTTCCACTTGCACTGCCTGCGCGGCTTCGGCCTCCCGGCGAGCGGATTCCTTCGCACTTTTCTTGAGTTTTACCACCTCCAGCCGCATCACCTCACACCCAACGCGGTGATGCTGCTGTTGTCTTTCATCACCCTGTGCGAGGGCTTTCTTGGGGTTCTCCCCACTCTCGAGCTTTAGGGAGAATTCTTCCAATGCAAGCTTGGCACCGTTGTCGCGGGCGTGCCCGCCCCCTGCGGAGCCTTCATCGCCATGAGGCGGACAAGCGAGAACAATCCGTTCCCGCCCATCCCGCTGATCCAGTCGGTGAAGCTCTGGCAGAAGTCCTATTTTTACGTGAAGAACGTCGCCCAGCAAGGCAATTTCGTCAACCCGCCGGCTTATGTAGCCGGCCCGCCGGCTGGGAGGCAACCCTCGTGGAGCTACAGGGCCAGGTCGTTGTCTCAGGCCGGGAACGCAGCCGTCGCCCGGCTCCGGGTGATGATCCAGTCGGAGGGCCTGACCGGAGCCGACCTGGTGGCCGCCTTCGTGGAGCGCCGAGTACTTCCTCTCCAAGGCCGGCCTCACATGATTTGTCAGATGAGCGGCCGCTTCGACCCGTGCCGGCTGAGCACCAGGGAGATGCCTCATGTCGAGGTGTCTTACATGGTGAACTACATCTCCAACTGCAAGCTCGCCGAGGATTGGCGATACGGCAAGGGGCCGTATTCTCACGCCAACCCTCCGCCTGCTGTAAGTTTTCTTCTTTTCGGTTTGTCCTCAGCAGAACCCTCTTCTTCCGCCGATGGCCGGGGCCGCAGGGGTAGAGCGCCAGCTCCTCCCCGACCGCACGGTGGACGACGTCGATGATCCGGACCTGGGAGCGGCCGCCATGGAAGATGCCGTCATGGGGGAAGGTGACGAGGCAGGCGGCGCGAGGCTCGGGGCCGGCCTCGAGGACTGGGCGGACGATGACGAGGTCGAAGTCGTTCCACACCGCCAGCCGGCGCTTGATCATCAAGGCGCGGGCCCGTCTGCCGCGCCGGCTGCCCATGGTGGCGCACAGAAACGCCGGGCCGCGTCGACCTACTTCGGCAGCCGGCCGAAGAAATCCAAGGGTTCCACGGCGGTGACCAAGCGGGATGAGGCGGCCGTGAAGGCGGCCTGCGGTGAAACAGCCGCAGGCGATCTCGGCATAAGCGTCAAACATCTTGTATTTTTTGTTGTCCTCTTCGATTGAGGCTCTTCTAAACTTTTCTTTGCTCGCCGAGCAGGGCACCGCTTTCCCTTGAGCGAGGTCCTGGCGGCTCCGTAGTCGGGCCGACTGGAGGGTCCTCAGGCTCCCGCCGCGTGGATCCCCGCGCTAACCTCATGGAGGCCACGGAGCAGAACGCACGGGAGGCGCGGGAGGAGCGGGAGGCGGCGGAGCGAAGGACCGCCCAGGCGGCGAAGGAGCAGGCCGACGCGGCGGCCAAGGCCCGGGCGGAGGCGGCGGCCGCGGAGAAGGAGGCGAAGGCCTCGCGCAACCAGCCTCCGCTACTCGTCGTTCCCCTCCGCACCGTGGCCCCCAACATCCCCGTGCCCCCGACGGAGGAGGTCGACCGAGACCCACCGGTGATGGAGAGGAGGGAGGACCACGTTGTCTTCGCGGAGGAGGCGCCGCAGACGGCGTCGACTGGAGCGGGCCAAAGCGGCCAACCAGCCGCGGTGCCAGAGCAGCCGGCCGGGGGCGAGCTGGGGGCAGGGGCCGGCCTCGAGGTTTAGCCGGCATTTCGCCGGCGCGCAGGGGGAGCTACCTCCACGCCGGAGCCGCACAGAGCTGCGGGCGCCAGCCGGACGGTGGAGGCCCTGGAGGCGGCCAGCGCCAGCACGTTCGAGTGGACGCCCAGCGGGGGGACGGCCGAGCTGAACACGGCGGCCCAGGAGGTCCGGAACCGGCTTCAAGCCCAAGCCGCTTCGCTTCAGTGATATACCCAAGAGTTCCTCATGATGCGGGCCGTCATCCGGGTGAGCCTTCTGGCCTTGGTTGTTTTGCTTTTTTGATTTCTTCCGTGGGGGCGCGTTAGCGCACCCACTGGGTGTAGTCCCCGAGTTCCGAGTCGGCTGCTGAGCAGGCGGCTTGGAACTTACTAGGTCCTGACAGCTATCTTATTCTTGCATCCTATCTGATCTTCCAGGAATACCATAACCTCTGTGTTGCTGCCTTCAACTCCCAGGCTCAGGAGCTGGGCCAGAAAACCGAGGACCTAACCAACAGCCGGAGTGCGTGCTTTGTCTCGTTCATCTCCTGTGGGGGCGCGTCAGCGCACCCACTGGGTGTAGTCCCCGAGATTCGGGCCGACTGCTGAGCAGTCGGGTCGGATCTTCCCTGACGACTTCTTCCTTATTGATTTTTCCTTTGTCTTCATGCTTACAGGAGCCAATGCCGACTTGAGGGAGTAGCTCAGCGGGGCCCAGACCACCCTTCGCGCCAAGGAAGCCGAGTGCAACGCCTTAGTCCTGGAGCGTGACCACCTGGCCAAGAAGTTGGCCGACCAGGAGGAGAGCCACAAGGCGGCCCTGAAGAAGGCGCAGGACAGCGAGGACGCCCTCAAAGCTGAGTTCAAGACCGAAGCGGTGGGCTGGGCTGAGGCAAAACAAGTGCTGAGCGAGGGCTACGGCCGGGTTGAGGATCTGATCGATGGTAAGCCGCCTTCCTCACTCCTTGCTTGCCCCTTGCCCCCTAATTTGTGTTCTGACTTGTGCTGCTTTTTGTTCTTTGTGCAGACTACTTCCCCGGCTACTCCGTCATTGCCACCCAGACCATCGAGGCCCACCGCGAGGCGCGCCAGCAGGCGGGGGATGAAATCACTCCGGACGCGAGCCGGACACTTGAGGAGCAACTCTTGGCGGTCCAAGCCCGGCTGCAGCCGGCTCACCGCATGCTCCACCGCCTCCAGTGCGCCGGGGCGCAGGTGTTGGCCGCCCTCCGGCCAGGCGAAGCGATTCCCCGCACCCCGAGTCGGACTACCGACTGGCTGGAGGTTGTGGTTGGCCGCTTCGAGGCCTGGAAGGCATCGGCAGCCCGGCTTGGAGCTGGGCGGGCGATGGAGTTCCTCCGAGCCTGGTATCCCGGGCTGAACCTGGACTAGCTGCGCACCTAGCGGCTGGAAGCCGACGAGGAGATGGAGGAGGTGCGGCCGGCTATCGCTCAGCGTGCCTCGACGATCGCCGAGTGCACTGACATCAGCGCCTTTGCTCCTGAGATAAATGACGACGGCGTTGCCCAGCCGGAGGAATGGTTCGGGCTGGACCCGGCAGAGGGTGAGGACTCGGCGGAGGAGATCGCTTCCAGCGATGAAGGTGAAGACGACGAAGGAGAGGAAGGCGAAGACGTCAAGCCGGCCGATGAAGCGGCCAGCCAGCCTCAGCTTGACTGTGCCTCCAGCAACGAGGCGTGTGCTAGCGCGCCCTCTGCGGGAGGTGGTGATCATGCCGAGGCTCACCTGCCCGACTCGCCAGTCGTTCCCTTGGCTTAATCTGCCGTCCTTGCTTTTCCTGCTTGTTACTCTTTGAACAATTTTTATTAAACTTGCGCACTTCCACCCACTGGGGGTGTATTCAAACAATGTTGAATGCTGGCCTTTCGAAGGTCTTTTGTGTAAATATGATCATGTGTGTGTTTGGCTTCCATTCGCGTATGCTTTTTATCCTTAGGCTGTTTTCCTTTGCCGCCTTCCCCTGGCTGCTGCCTTCCCAACCGGCAGCTGCTCTACAGCCTGTGGCTAGGGAAGAACTTGGCTATATTTTTTGGGGGGGAAGGAAAGTACTCGAGCTTTCTTATATTGAAGCAAGGTGAATGGAAGCCGGCCGGCCAGCTACTCTGGTAGTCGGTCGGTGGTGGGAGAAAACCGGCTTTTGTTATATTAGTCCGTTAGTCCCTAGCCATTTTTCGTGTGGGCGTCCTTTCCTGCCTTTAACTCTTGCCAGCCGGACAGCCGGTTCTTCAAACTGCGACTTTTGGCTAGGGAAGGCTTCGGTGCCGGCACACTACTTGTCTGACCGCGGGTAGGACTTCTAATATAACTCAAGGCGGCCAGTCCCCGGGCCGACTAGTCAAACCCGGTGCCGGACGAAAAAAGTGAATGTAATGACATGATCATAAGCATGATACTCTTCATTCATAGATAAAAGATGGCAGTCCTCGAGCTCTCCTCGGGGGGCCTATTGTCTCGTACTTAGTACAAAAGTTAGCGTGATACATACTGCATTTCAACTGTAAAATCTTCGGAGGAGGTTGGCGTTCCATGGTCGTTTCGACTCCTTGCCGGAGTCGTCTCTCTTTCGTACCTTCGGCTTCTGTGCATCGATCAGGTAGTAGGAGTCATTTCCCAGCGCTCTGCTGATGACAAAGCAGCCTTCCCAAGGGGCCGAGAGCTTGTGCTGGCCGGCTGTTCGCTGGATCAGCCGGAGCACGAGGTCGCCCTCTTGGAAAGATCTTGGTCTGACCTTCCGGCTGTGGTAGCGGCGCAAGCCCTGCTGGTAGATGGCGGACCGGCTGAGGGCTAATAGCCGGCCTTCTTCCAGCAGGTCGACGCCGTCTTCTCATGCTTCCTTGGCCTCCGCCTCCGTGTACATGGTTACCCGAGGCGAGTCGAACTCGATGTCAGTTGGGATGACCGCCTCGGCACCATACATGAGGAAGAAAGGAGTGAAGCTAGTTGACTTGTTTGGGGTAGTGCGCAAACTCCAGAGGATGGCCGGCAGCTCATCGAGCCAACAGACCACCGAATGTTCCAGTGGTACGACCAGTCGGGGCTTGATGCCAGAAAGGATGAGGCCATTGGCTCGCTCGACTTGGCCGTTTGACTGCGGGTGGGCAACGAACGCTAAGTCCAACTTGATACCCTGCGTCGCGCAGAAATGTGCCAATGCTCCCTTGGCGAAATTCGTGCCGTTGTCGGTGATGATGCTGTGTGGCACGCCGTACCAAGTTGTTATATCTGCGATGAATGTCACGGCAGTCGGCCCATTCAGCTTCTTGATCAGCTTTGCCTCAATCCATTTGGTGAATTTGTCCACGGCGACAAGCAGATGTGTCATGCCGCCGCGCGCCGTCTTGAATGAGCCCACCATCTCCAGTCCCCAAACGGCGAAGGGCCAAGTGAGGGGAATGGTCTTGAGTGCCGAAGTCGGCATGTGTTGCTTGGAGCTGAAGACTTGGCACCCTTTGCAATGTTTAACTAACTCCTTGGCGTCATCCAAAGCAGTCGGCCAAAAGAACCCATGGCGGAAAGCTTTGGCGACGAGTGATCTTGAGGCCGCATGGTGGCCGCATTCTCCTTGGTGGATGTCTCTGAGGATTGCAATGCCCTTCTCTTGCTCGATGCATCGCTGGAAGACTCCAGTGGCACTACGCCTGACGAGCTCTCTGTTGACGATTGTGTATGCTCCGGCTCGGCGTTGGACTTGTCTTGCCTCTGTTTCGTCAGCCGGCAGATCTTGGTTTATTAGGAAGTAGAGGATGGACTGGGCCCATGATGGAGATGCGACTTCTTCTATTGCCAACACGGCTACTGCGACCAGGGCGGGCAGGCTGGGTGGTGAAATGCTGGAGTCGGCCGCCGCCTGTTGTGTTGGTGCAGTCCCCGGGCCGACTACCGCAGTCCCCGAGCCGGGTGTGGTAGTCCCCGGGTCGGGCGTAACTACGGAAGTCCCCGAGCCGCCTACTGACGTCCCCGGGCCGACTATCGAAGTCCCCGGGTCACCTGCTTGGTTCTTCGAGCCGGACCCGACTACGTCGGGGTCAGGCGGCACGAAGATGGAATCGGACTCTGGAGACGGCTTGATAGACGGCTTGAGGAGGCGTTGTAGAGAGACACGGGTTGGTATTGCCTGCCGAGTGGAGCTTATTCAAGCCAGGGTATCAGCTAGCTCGTTGTCGGCTCGCGGTACGTGGAGGAACTCGCATCCTTCAAAGTACCCGCTGATCTGCTGAACGAGGAAGCGGTAGCTTGCCATATTGCGTCCTTGGCGTCCCTGTCGCCGGATGATTGCTGGACTACCAAGTCTGAGTCGCCGTAACATAGGATCCGGAGTATGCCGAGCTCTTTGGCAAGCCGAAGACCGTGTATGAGCGCCTCGTACTCGGCCACGTTGTTGGAGGTGGCAAAGTGAATTTGCAGCGTGTATCTGAGCTTGTCGCCTTTGGGAGAGGTGAGGATGACGCCAGCTCCCAAGCCGGTGCGCATCTTGGACCCATCGAAGTGCATGCGCCAATGAGTAGAGTCGGGAGCTGGCGGCAGGTACTGGGTCTCGGCCCAGTCGATGAGGAAGTTGGCCAATGCTTGGGACTTGATGGCGGTGCAAGGCTGGTAGAAGATCGTGTAGGGGGCCAGCTTGATGGCCCATTTCGCCACCCGGCCGGATGCATCCCGACTGCCTATGATCCCGGCAAGCGGGGTGGTGCATACGACCGTGATGGGGTGCTCTTGGAAGTAGGGCTTCAGCTTCTTGGCGGCGAAGTACACGCCATAGCACATCTTCTGGTAGTGCGGGTAGTTCTGCTTCGAGGTAGACAGCACCTGACTCAAATAGTACACCGGCCTCTGGACCGGCTGGGCTCGGCCCTCTTCTGGGCGCTAGACTACGATGACGGTGCTGACCACCCGGCTGGTTGCAGCAATGTAGAGGAGCATGGGCTCTTTCTCAGTCGGTGCCGCCAGGACAGGCGGCGTGGCCAGCATCTTCTTCAGCTCGTGAAAAGCTTGGTCGGCTTGGTCGTTCCACTCGAAGTGAGTGGTCTTCTTCATGAGGCGGTAGAGGGGGAGAGCTTTCTCTCTGAGCCGGCTGATGAAGCGGTTCAGGGAGGCCAAGCACCCGGTGAACTTCTGGACGTCTCGAAGTTTGGTGGGAATCGCCATTCTCTCAATGGCCCTGATCTTTACTGGGTTGCATTCGATGCCACGTTCGGAGACCAAGAAGCCTAGGAGCTGGCCGGCTGGCACTCCGAACATGCATTTCTCGGGGTTGAGCTTGATCTAGAACCGGTGCAGGTTCTCAAATGTTTCCTTGAGGTCTTCCAGCAAGGTGTCGCGCTTCTCCGTCTTCACCACAATGTCGTCTACGTAGACGTGGGCATTTCTGCCGAGCTGCTTGAGGAGGCACTTCTGCATGCAACGCTGAAAAGTGGCACCGGCATTTCTTAAGCCAAATGTCATAGTCAGGTAGCAGAAAGCTCCGAATGGCGGGATGAAGTCGGTCTTCAGGCGGTCAGCCAGATCTAGCTTTATCTGGTGGTATCCTGAGTAAGCATCCAAGAAACTCAATAGCTCGCATCCGGCCGTGGAGTCTATCACTTGATCAATCCTTGGCAGGGCAAAGGGATCTTTGGGGCAGGCCTTGTTGAGGCTCGTGTAGTCTATGCACATGCGCCACTTGTTGTTCTTCTTTAGCATGAGGACCGGGTTGGCGATCCACTCTGGAAAGAAAACCTCCATAATGAAGCCGGTTGCCAAAAGCCGGGCTATCTCTTCTCCTACGATCCTTCTTTTCTCCTCCGACAGTCGGCGGAGGGGTTGTTTGACTGGTTTTGCGCCTTCTCGGACGTGTAGCTTGTGCTCGGCGAATTCCTTCGGAACACCCGACATGTCCTTTGGGGACCATGCAAAGATGTCCCGATTCTCACGGAGGAAATCAGCGAGCTCGCCTTCCTATTTGCTGTTTAGGTTTGCCCCGATGACGGCAAACCTTTCTGGGTGCTCGGGGTCAAGAGGTATCTTCTTCGTCTCCTTGGTCGGCTGGAAAGATCCTTGGGCATCACACTCCTTGGGATCGGGGGACAAGGCCGGTTGTTTGCCGGCCATGGCCACGACTCGGTCCAACATCTTCTTTTGTTCGACAATCACAAGGGACTCGGCCAGCCGGCTGCTGGCTGCTGGGCACTCGGAAGATTTCTTGTAATTGCCGGCTATGGTGATGATGCCCTTGGCGCTCGGCATCTTCATCTTGAGGTAAGCATAGTGGGGAACAGCCATGAACCTGGCCAAGGCAGGACGGCTAAGCAATGCATGGTAGGGGCTCTCCAGGTCCACCACTTCAAACCAGATCGCTTCCCGGCGGAAATGATCCTTGTCCCCAAAGAGAACATCAATCTTGATCTTGCCAATGGGGGAGCAGGACAGGCCAGGTACAATGCCATGGAACACAGTCCGAGTAGGCATGAGTTGCTTCGTCTTGACGTTCAGCTTCTCCAGGGTGTCACGGTACAGGATGTTGATGCTGCTCCCGCCGTCTATCAGCACGTGGGAGAAACGGGCGGTGTGTCTGTCCGTTGCAAGGGTGGCATCCAAAACCAATGCATAAGAGGCGGGAGATGGCATCACCTCCGGGTGGTCGGCCCGGCTCCAGCTGATAGGCTTTTCTGACCAGTGCATGTGCTCGGCGGGGTTGGTAGCGACCACGTTGACTTCCTGGTGCTCTCGGCGTCTGCTGCGCCGGCCTTCGGGCTGGCTTGTAAAGACGACATAGGCGGCATGCTCGTCGGGGAACTCATCGTGCACAGCTCCGACTGCTGGCCGAGCGGTCGGCAGTTGCGGAGCCCGAGGCGGCGGACCAGCAGGCGGAGGCGGAGCGAGCCCTTCGCCTTTGGAGATTCGGGTGAGCCAGTGGCACTTCCGGGTTGTGTGGTTGGACGGCTTCGCGTCGCTGTGGAACTTGCATGGGGTGTCGAGAGTTTGCTCATAGGAGAAGGCCGGCTGCCAAGCCGGCCTGCCGCCCCTCTCCTTCTTGGGTGCGGGCCGCCCTTCGGGCTGCTCGTCTTTGACTGTGGCCACCTGCCGACTGGTGGAGAGCGGCACGGGGCCCTTGCGCTTGTGGTCGTTCTGGTACGGGCGTCGGCCGGAGTCCCCAGTCAGCGTCTTGGGCGCCGGGTTGAGTACCTTCCCAGACGCGTCTACCCGGAGTTCAGTCTTCATTGAGGAGTGGGCAGTGGCATACTTGTCCGCTATGACTAGAAGCTCGTCGAGGGTAGTCGGCTCGTCGCAGAGGAGCTTGTGCTTGAGGAGGGTGCCTTCTCGGCACCCGGCAGTGAAGTATTCTATGGCTTGCACCTCGTGCACCCCTTCGCAAGAGTTGCAGAGCTCGGCCCAACGCGTGAGGTAGTCGCGAGTGGATTCGGCGGGGCCTTGTACGCACAAGGAGAGCTGTCTGGGCTTGGGAGCCCGCTTGTAGGTGCTGGTGATGTTGCGGACGAAGGCTTCTGTGAAGTCTAGCCAGCTGTTGATGCTGTATGGCCTGAGGGTGTTGAGCCAGGTCCGCGCCGTGCCTTGCAGCATGAGGGGCACGTACTTCACGGCAACGCGCCTGTTGCCGTTTGCTATGCGAACCGCTGTGGAGTAGTCGATCAACCAATCTTCCGGCTTCATGGAGCCGTTGTACTTGGGCGTGTCTCTTGGGAGCGAGAACCCTTTGGGGAAAGGCTCGTCGCGGATGCGGGGGCCGAAGCAAGGCGGGCCGGCATCATCTTCTTCTTCTAGCGCCAGGTATCGCGCTAGGCGGTCGATCCGATGGCGGGCGTTGTTCTCGCCGACTCCTTCGCGGCGACCTAGTCGGCTGCTGAGAGTCGGATGCGTGACAGGCGGTGGGGTGGGATATCTCTCCCCACGGTGGAGGTGGGTTGCCCCGCCGCTCCACGGCCCGGGGACGGCCTTCTGCGTCTCGCTCGATGGAGATCCGGGTTCGGCTTCGGCTGGCAGCCGGCTCTATCTTGTGTCGCGCACGGGTTTTACCCGCAGTCAGCGTCCGGGACGTCGCGCCGTGCTCTCGGCGCGGGGGAGGGATTTTCGCGCGGGCGTCGGCTTCGTGTCGCTGTGCGGTTGCATCAATTAGTTGCTGGATGCGTCTGGTCATGTGGGGGAGTTCTTCAGCCCCCAGTCCGTCTAGCTCGTCTACGGCCGCCTGGGCGGCGCACAGGTTCTCGAGTGGAGTGGCGTAGACTGGGCGGTCGACTCCTAGCGTGTCGGCGAGGGCAGCACCGCGCTGTCTGACAACGCCGGCTCGGCTTGGCCTACCTGGGGGCAGCGTGCCAAAGGCGGCGCGGTCGGCTTCGCGCTGGTGGGCCTCAGTGAGGCGTCTCATGGAAGCCAACTTCCGGCCCTCCGCAAGGAGGGCGAGGCGGCGAGCCTCTAGTGCTTCGGCGTCGGCATCGGCCGGGAGGGGGATGGACAAGTCGTGGACCGCCGCATGTGGGGCGTCGAGGGCGTTCTCGCCAGAAGCGCCGCTGTGGCCGATGACCATCACCTCGGTGGTGGCACCATCGCAGCCATCGGCCCGGGGAAGCGGGTCGTTGTAGATTGCGAAGTCGGTGGGGAAAGCGTCGAGCGAGGCCGTGTCGGAGTCGACAGGCATCGGATCAGTGGAGCCAACAGACTCCAAGTCCACAGCAGGCTCGCCGGAGACGTGGAGCTGGCCGAGGAGGTTGACGAGGTGGTCGGTGCCCGTGTCAGAGGCGGGCTCGTCGGAGATGAGGGTCTCGTCAAGGAGATCTGCGAGGCCGCTCGCTGCGCAGACGTTGGTGACGCCTTGCAGCGCGTCGTGGCAAGCACCATCGGGCGTGCAGGGCTGGCTACGCTCGCTGGGGAGGAAGAGGGTTCCCGTCCAGAACAGGTCTCCGGACGACGGTGCACCTGGCCCCATGGTGGGCGCCAAATGTCGGGTGGTAGGTGCGACATATGCCAACGGGTGGCTTATCATTGTGGGAGCCAGTAAGACGCCGCCGGTGCCTAGAAGCGGGATGAGGCGAAGACATGCACGCCGACGAATCTTACCCAGCTTCAGGGCTCTCCATGGAGATAACACCCCTACTGCTGCTCTGTGGGGTCTCCGCATGATCACTAGATGAACGAGTGCCAACAAGATGCTCCTTGAGCTGTTTGGCGAGAAGAAGAAGAAGAAGGGCACGGCTAGCTCTCCTCTCCTCTCTATGTGGTGTCTAAAACTAGCTCAGATCAACCCTTTGCATAGGTGCCCCGGAGGGTTTATATAGGCCCACCCCCCGGGGGTACAATGGTAATCCGACTGGGCGTGGGCCCTAGCCGTCTCTGTCTACGCTCGCCGGCTTCTGCGCAAGCTGCTGGGGCCCGCCGGCTGGTGGGCCCCGCCGGCTGCCGGCTCCTTGGTCGACAGGCAGGCCCCACTATCAAGGGCCTTGTCGGTGGCTGGTTACTGTTGACTCAAACCTGGTGACGAGGGCTTCGCCGAGGTAAGCGTGGCTACAGTGCCGCCGCCCGGCGGGCGATCGCTGTAGCCTCACCTCGTCTTGTCTCCTTAATGGGGCGTCTCCTTCGAGGGAGGAAGCAAGCCGGCTGTGGGGAGCCGGCCCTGTCTTGGGCCGACTGGGGGAGGCCTGGCCGCCTTCGGGTGTCTCTTTGCCTGAAGGGGCCCACCGCCCGTGGGCCGCGCTGACAGCCCATCGTGGGTGGCATCAGGGTCAACATGGCAACAGTGCCGCGCCGGACGGGTCATGGCCACCCCATACGGCGCACTGTGCCAGGCGTGCTCCGGGATTCGGGGGTGGCAGGCTTTACTGTAGCCATGCCCCGCCACATCACCGTTATGTGGATGCAGACTTCGAGGGTATGATCTTGACTGCTTTGTGGGAGTCGGCTTCTCGCGGCCGGCTTCTTGGAGCCGGCCCTCCCGCGGCTTTCTTCATGAGGGCTAAAGCCGGGCCGCCTTCCGATAGTCGGCCTGGGAGACAGCCGGCAAGGGGAAGGCGGCCCCACATCTTGGATTCTTGAGGGCCGGATCGGCTCGTAATTTTTTCAGAAGGGCCAGGGGGAGCCGGCTAGGCTACCCGTGGTCGTTTACTCCGACACGGGAAATCCTTTATGCTGCAGAGGAAGTTCGGAGATCCACGGTATGCCCCTCTGGATCGGCTGTGGAGTTCGGAAGATGTGTATATGGATTTGGCGGTGAGCGCTGCTGATGCGGCCAAGTACTTCCAGAGTCAGACAGACCGTGAAGTAGACCAGCTGTTTTGGAAATAATTCCTTTCTCCCGAGCATCCGTTTTCATTGATGGACCAATTAGCCGAATGGGCCGAACTAAATAGGTTGTCCGGACTCTCCATGAGGTCTATTGTGGATCAGCTATGGCCGGAAAGGTCAAAACCGAGCAGCTATTTCAGCTTGGTGCAGCAGTTCCTTGACGTGGTGCCGCGCATAAATGCGATGAAGAGGTCGGCGTGCATAGAAGGCACACGAATGGCCTTTGCCCGTGCTAAAGCATACTGGGAAGAGATGGATGCTACCACTGTTGCAGCGCAGGATTCGGCCATAGGTCGAAGGGCTGCTGAGCACTACTTTGAGGAAGTTCTTGAGGGTGCTCATTTGATATAGACCCAGTGCTCAAAAAATATTATGTTTGAGTGACATGTAATCTCTTTGTAAGCAAAATGCTTTTATAAATTTTCATAAGGCTACTTTTATACTTTTGCCTGAAAGTATTGTGATGCCTCCTGGGCGGCCGTTTATGTATACCTGTGTATAACCTGAAAGATTACAGTCGTCGGCTTCAACCCCGACGCATATAATGCGGAGGTGTTCACAGAAACACGCGTTCACACTTAACACAACGTCTTGGTCCTATTAAGGAGGTGATAGCGGAGCGAGCAAGGCAACCGGACTATAATGCTTTAACACTTTCACTTAGCCATAGGAGTTTGATAGTGGGGCTACTAGATAGCCCCTGGTGGCTCCGCACTCTCCCGATCCCGGGGTGCGTACATGCCTGGCCGGGAAACGGCCCTTCGTTAAGGCGGGGGAATTCTAACATTCCCATAGGTCGTCGAGTGGTTGACCAGTCTCACGCTATATCATGACAGTCAGTTTTCGGCTTTCTCTACCGAGGTGCTCATCCGGATGAACCAGGGCACAATCGCAGTAGTTCTCCTGGTGCTACCTTAGCCGGTAAAGTGGAACGTAAGGCACCAAAACACAGGAGCCGGGCAAACCCAACATTTGACCAAAGACAATGATTCGAAGCTGATGCATATAGGGCCAAACTCGCGCCGCCGAACACTCCCTAAGGTATTCGGTCTTTGTGGTATAAACCGGGCCTAAAAATGGCCTTTGAAAGAAGCCCCTTGTGTCCAGGTACGTGCATTGTTTTGGCGTGGCCACATGCCAAGACGTCAGCATCCTTCTCAACGGTGGATATGTATCAACAAGAGACAGTAAAAAAGGTTTACGCAGGGTCTTAATCTAAAAAGAATCCTTGGGGCGGGTCCCTGCTGCACGTCTGCGCCTGTGTCAACGTTGTGCCGTATCCTGGACGGGCGTAGCACGATGATCGTCTGTAAAAGAGAGGAATTTGGGTGAAAAGGTGATCATGCAAAAAGATAGTTTTTCTAAAGAAACCATGTGTAATTCAAGAGGAGGAGAAATTGCCACTTGTCTGCGTGCGTGGAGCCCCTTGTATTGAAAAATAGGGGTGGGACCATTTATGCGGTATAAGTAGTGGCGCCGGACTCGATTAGTTGTGTGTGAGGTCTTGACGACCTATTGGATGCTTTCGTTGGTCCGGGCGCCTTTAGTGTGCGGCTGCCAAGGCAGCCTCACTCTCTTCGGCGCGCAGAGATCGCTTGATACTTCCGTGCACTGAAATGATGCCTCGTGGACTGGGCATCTTGAGTGTAAGGGAGGCGTAGTGTGGTATTGCATTAAAGCGAGCGAAAGCTTCGCGTCCGAGCAGTGCTTGATAGCCACTTTGGAACGGAGCGATGTGGAAAGTTAAATGCTCGTGACGGAAGTTATCGAGGGAGCCGAATATGACTTGTAATAGGAGGGAGCCCGTACAACGAGCCCCTGGGCCTGGCGTTACTCCTTTAAAGGTAGTGTTGCTATGGCGAATTTGTGTTGGGTCTAACCCCATCCCACGGATTGTATCCTGATATATTAGGTTTAGGCTGCTGCCACCGTGTCACATCCCTAGCTTATGGTGCTGACTAGTGTTTGCATCATGGTTAAATTTTTGAAACTTGAACTGAGGAAATTTGGAAGCCTCAAAACCCTAAATAAAAGAAGGGCAAAAACCCTAAAATCTCATTCTTTGTTCCAAAATGCTCTTCTTAAATGTTTGATAATTTTTGGGAAGGGTTCTGGTCCCAACCAAAATAATGATCATTTTAGAAGGATTTATTTTTGGGACTTTGAATTTAAATCATTAGTTATTTGAATTTGAATTATATTCATATAATTAGAATATAATTTCAAATACCCCTGAAATATTTTATGAGCTTTTGGAAAGTCCATCTAGCATAATAAAAATATTCAGAGGAGTTTTTGGCATTGTTTGAATTATTTTTAAATTCAAAACAGTGGCAAAACA
The DNA here is from genome assembly GCF_018294505.1 of Triticum aestivum. NCBI lineage: Eukaryota > Viridiplantae > Streptophyta > Magnoliopsida > Poales > Poaceae > Triticum > Triticum aestivum. The sequence goes on from NC_057794.1 coordinate 308,157,312, forward strand.
AATTTAAAAAAATAGAAAAGAAAACAGAAATATAAAACAGAGCATCTTACCTGGCGCTCACCTAGTAGCCCAACCGGCCCAGCACTGCAGCTGGCCGGCCCAGCCCACCACTGCAGCCCCTCCGTCGTCTTCCTCCCCTCGCCCCGAAGCAGCTGCGTGCCCGGCGCGCAGGCGAGCCGCGCCAGCTCCTCCCTGCCTGCCTGGCTACCTCCTCGTCACCCTGGAACGCCCCGGACGACGCCACGCAGCCCCGTCCGCTCTCTCACTCTCTCCCGAACTCTTCCCCCTTTTCTGCTCCCTCTCCCTCTCGAGCCCGAGCGCAGCCGCAGCCGCGCCACCGTAACGCCGCAGCCACCGCCTCCCCCTCGACCCCTCGCTGTGCCTCAAGCTCCGTCTCGACGTCCCCGACTTCCTCGACAAGCCACGACGCCACGGACGCGCTGCAACGCCGCCATCACCACCGTCTTCATCGCCATGGCCGGAGATCGCCACCGCTCGATTCGCAGCAACGAGGACGCCCCCGAGCTCACCAACCCCTTCGTTCGATCCGCTGTGAGCTGCTGCGTCGATCCCCTCCCTCCCCTGGCACTTTTTCTCCCGCTAACGCCAATATCCACCGGAGCGGAGAGCTCACCGCCGCCGTGGTTCCTTGCCGCCGTGGCCAGGGCCACCGCAGCCCGCACCTAAGCGCGTCACCGTGCTCGGGGAACCCCCAGGAGCACGTAGCACCTGCCAGTTTATTCCCTAGTGCCCCGTAGCATCGACCCCGTCCACACCCGAACTCCGGCCACCGCCGCGAGCTCCGTTTCGGCGAGCAAGGGCCGTCTCAGCCTCTTCCGCTCACACAGGAAGACGCGGCGCTCTTCCAGCTATCCGTAGAGCCCCTCCTCCGTTCGTTTGGTCACCGGAGCAAGAAACCCGAAGGCCTCCGCCGCCTCGGCCTCGCCGGCGACTCAACGCCGGCGGGATAGACTCGTTTGACCAGGGGTTTGACCTCCCCTGGGTCACTGACAGGTGGGCCCGGCCCCTGCTAACTTTTGGTTAAATTAATAACTAATTTCAGTTAAGCCACTGACTCACTGACATGCGGGCCCGGCCCGACTAATTAAACTAGGTTAGGTTTAAGTTATATTAGGATTAGCCATAGTCACTGACCAGTGGGCCCCACTGGTCAGGTTTGACCCGGACCAGCCCCTGTTGACCTGCTGACGTCATGCCAACGTCATGCTGACGCAGTAATGTTTTCTGGATTTAATTTAATTCTGAAAATTCCAGAAAATAGCTAAAACTTCAATAAATCATAGAAATTCAACCGTAGCTCAGAATGAAATAATTTATATATGAAAAATTATCAGAAAAATCCAATATATCCATCTGTACCATTTTCATGCATGTTAGAACAATTTATAGTGCTGTTTGGCACAAATCATATTAATGGCATTTAAATATCCACATATGGAGTTTGAGTTTGAATCTTGGATTCAAACCAACTTCATTTAATCTGGTTTTAGTTGCATTAGCACAAACCACAGCATATTGCCATGTCACATTCATGCATCATATTGCGCATTGCATTGATTGTGTTTTTCCTCAGTTGCCCGTGATTGTCCCCTCTCGATAGACGTGTACCAGCGATGTGATCGATGACACCGATGAAGAGCTATATTATCTTCAGAAGTGCTAGGCAAGCAAAACCCCCTTGTTCATTCCGATACAATCCCACTCTCTCGCTCCTGCTCTCTTTTACTGCATTAGGACAACAGTGATTCAACTGTTATTTGCTGCGGTAGCTGAACCCCTTTATCCTCTGCATGACCTGTCATTGCCACAGTAAATAGATGAAACCCACTAGCATGAGTAGGAGTTGTTTGAGCCCTGTTGTGCCTACTCATTCATGTTTGTTTGTCATGCCTGCTACTGCTTAGAGTTGAGTCAGGTCTGATTCATCGGGAATGAATCAGAGGTGTGTGAACATGTCCTACCGTTGAGAGCTAAGTGTGTGAACATGATTTGGTAAAGGTAGCGGTGAGAGGCCATGTAGGAGTACATGGTGGGTTGTCTCATTGCAGCCGTCCTCAGGAACTGAGTTCTGTGTTTGTGATCCATGACCAGCTACTACCACACATTGGAATGCTTAAGTGCCCCTCTCGACTTATTAATCAACTTGATCTCTGTCCAGGAGTTGCAACTAGTTTCTGGTGTTTGTAGGTAGTGTTAGTAGTCTACCAAGTGGCACCCGGTACAGGTGGGCTTGGGACAGACTAGGCACAGTGGCACGGTGTACCAAGTGGCACCCGGATGGTGGGCTTGGGAACCCTGCTCACATCGTTTGGGGCCATGAGCGACACCCCGGCCGGATCTCCTTGCGGATGGAACCCAAATAGGCGATAAACCTGGACTAGAGACTTGTTCGGTTAGTCAGGTCGTGGCCGACTCTCTCGCCTGGCTTCCGCTTGAAGGTTGCCGAGGTACATGACGTGTACAGGGTGGTAAGTGGCGAGAGCGTGTGTGAAGAAGTACACCCCTGCAGGGTTATCATTATCTATTCGAATAGCCGGATTCCTCGGATATGGAAACTTGGACCCCTTGGATAGTTCATAGACAAGTGAAAGTGGATACTCTAAAATACGCAAGATAAGCGTGAGTGCTATGGATGGCGTTCTCGTAGGGAGACGAGAGCGGATCCATAGTGGTGTATTGATATGGTGAATATGTGGACTCGTGTGCGCCACCTCAAAAGAGTTACTTGCAGTCGTAGTTCAGGTTAGCCACCGAGTCAAAGCTGGCTTGCTGCAGTTAAACTCCCCACCCCCTTTGTTGATAATGATGCATATGTAGTTAGATCTGATGTAAGTCTTGCTGGGTACATTTGTACTCACGTTGCTTAATTTATGTTTTTGTAGAGAGACTTCAGTCTCGCTAGTAGTTCCACGTGGACTTCGCCGTTTAGCTTGTTACCTCAGCTACGATCTTGTGCCCTCGGCAGGATCTGGTAGATAGTCAGGCTTCTCAGCCTTTTTCATTTCTAGATGTCTGTACTCAGACATGTTAAGCCTCCGCATGTGCTTTGACTTGTATGCTCTGATTGTTGGGTCATGAGACCCATGTTTGTAATGTCTCGCTACTCGGAGCCTATTGAATAAATACTTGAGTTGTAGAGTCATTTTGTGATGCCATGTTGTATTTGCACATATCGAGCATATTGTGTGTATGTTATTGAAATGCTTGGTATGTGTGGGATCTGACTATCTAGTTGTTTATCCTTAGTAGCCTCTCTTACCGGGAAATGTCTCCTAGTGTTTCCACCGAGCCATGGTAGCTTGCTACTGCTCCGGGACACTTAGGCTGGCCGGCATGTGTCCTTCTTCGTTCCTGTGTCTGTCCCTTCGGGGAAATGTCATGCGATGAATACCGGAGTCCTGTTAGCCCGCTACAGCCCGGTTCACCGGAGTCCTGCTAGCCCAGTGCTACAGCCTGGATTCACTCGCTGATGACCGACACGTTCGATGCTGGGTCATGGATGCCTGTCCCTGTAAGTTAGTGCCACTTTGGGTTCACGACTACCCATGTCAGCCCGGGCTCCTTGTCATATGGATGCTAGCGACACTATCATATACGTGTGCCAAAAGACGCAAACGGTCCCGGGCAAAGGTAAGGCGACACCCATGGGAATACCGTGCGTGAGGCCGCAAAGTGATATGAGGTGTTACATGCTAGATCGATGTGGCATTGAGTCGGGGTCCTGACAGCTTTGGTATCAGAGCTTGACTGCCTGTAGGATTACCAAGCCAAACTGGTCGAAGTTGAGTCTAGAAATTCTTTAGTTATATAAGGGAATTGATTGTGGGATGGAACGTAAGGCTCTTTTTACTCCTTATACCTTATGCCCTTCTGATCTGAGTCATCTTATCTTTCCTACGGGGATTAAGAACTAGGCTTTTTCCTCTTTCTATCAGGATCACGTGTTACTAATCCGTAGACTTATAAGATTGTTGGATTTAAGCTTGAGTTCAGTTCCTACGACTTCTGTATGTAAACCGTTGATCTCGAAACCTTGATATTGTGCTTCTGAGTGGTTATGCCACCATTTTTGTGAATGTCTCAAATCTTTTTGAGCATTTACAGTCGTTATGCTGTCCGAGTCATCCCAGGTTTCTAAATAGTCTGATGCATTTGCAAAATTCTTTCCCCTAGTTTCGATGTTCCTTTATGCCAGCTCAATCACACTAATTGTTGAGTTGAGGTATTCTTTTGCCTTGACATTTATGTTGGAGTTATTATTATGTCCCTAGGTGTCTCAGGGGATCATCTAGTGGTCTAGCCATGATTTGTGTCCTAGTGTGATGATTCTGGCCTTTATTCTCGAAAGCATTCCGTGATGCTACTTAGTAGTAGGTATTCTACCCCTGGGTTTTGAACCCGAGATTCACTCTACTTACTTCATGTTGATAGTGTTTGCTAGTTCCTTTAGGATATTAGTAACCTTTGCGATAGTCCTTGAAGTCTGTGGTATCTTCTTCTTCCAAATACCATGAACTACTTATGGCAGAAGTTCCTTGTTGAACTGAAATATCACAACAGGAGTGCTCTCGATGGGTTCTCCATTCTATATTGTGGCTCTGCCAGTTCTACCTTTCTGCATGGGTTATCCGGAAGAAATATGTTGAATTTCGTTCAACATGCTAAACCATGCATCCACAACTCAGAAAATCGTATGTTCCTTTGAGTTGTCCCTCTTTAGTTGTCTTCTGACCCTCGTCTATAAATTGATAGTCAAGATTATGTGTGCATTCGTTCATCGATGTCTATTACTCTTGTGGTCTGTCAAGCCATTCTATTCCGGAATGACTAGGAGAAACAAACTTCAGTACCTCATCCATACCCAGGATTGGGTCTTAACAGTTGTATTCCGCAGATCAAATGCCAATCCAGCTTTTGGTTCTGTTCTACCTTGGAGTATTACCCCCTTTATGTCAGAATTGTCATGAGAACTGCACCAACTCTCATGAATTTTGACGTAGTGATACTTCTCACCATCATTAGTCACTCCTCGGTCTTCGTGTTGATGCAACCGGAATACCGACAGAAGAATTGTGATGTGTGAAATCAATACTCCTAGCAACCTCGTTGCTTGGTAGTTAAAGGACAATAATTTCATTCTTAGCGTGTTGGTTTTTGAATCATCCTTCTAAGACTGATCGTGCTACCTAGTCCTTATTTCGGTGCACCCTTCGATTGATGAGTTAGGATCTTGTCAAGTCCTCACTCATTTGATCATATCGTCTTGCCCTCAAAAGCGAGATTGTTCTCGAGCTTAGTAACATACCGGTGGTTCGTGATTTTCCGAATATCTTCTCGGAAGTATTACCAGGTTGTCCCTTGACTGTTATGTTGAGCTCGTGATCAAGTTGGTTTCTTGTGAACCACCTTCTCTCCAAGAATCGGTGTTAGATATCCCTGAGCTAGTTGGTTAAGCTAGACAACAACTTGGAGAGTTGGAAGATAAAAGCTTACCTGACTTAGTTCATTTCAAAGGGATACCCTTTGTATGTGTGTGTGGAAGAAAATTGATATTTCATCGATTGGTCCCTGTGATCAGTTGCTGGACCTATTATCTTATCCAATCTTTGATTTGAGTATGAGCTATCGTCAAATCAAATCAGAACCAACGATATTCGTAATGTTGTCTCACTCGTGGGTTTCCTCGAGCATACACCATTATATTCTTTGGTCTGACCAATGCTATCACCGTATTCACTTAACTATGGAAATCCTTTTATATGGAAACCTGGATGAATTGTTGCTGAGCCCATTGACAACATCCTTATCTCCTCCATGATTTTGTTGAACATTAAGTTAGTGTTGGAAACTTTGTAAGCAATGCCTTCGTGCTCCGTTCATGAAGCCTATGCTTGGATGGAAGAAGTGACTTCCTCTAGTTCATGTGCATTTGGTGCAAGTTGCCGCCGTGGGTTGAGAAAGGTTTGTTTTGTTTCCTCTGGAATCGTCCCAAGTCAGTCATGCATGTGCCAAGTATACTGTGGTTTGGTAGATTAATTACCTCCACTCCATATGTATTCCGTAGCACCCCAAGCCACTGACTGATTTGTTCAGGAAAAGGAGTTGATGTGCTAATCCTAGGTCATGCACAAGACTTCGACATCCTCGATGATGGTTCCCAACCTGAACTCGGTAGTGTTTTATTGTAAGACTACCATGTGATCATGTTTGTCTGAGACAACATGTTCACATGTGTGTAGCAGAACCAGCTCATGCTTTGGAGCTTGCTATCGTAGTTCATTTCCCGAGAATCTTGCAATGTCATCTCGTCGATTTGTGTTGCAAACTTTCATTTTTCTTCCTAGACTCGATGGGTCTGGAATATCCTGACACCAACCAGATCTGAATCTCAGGCAGATATGATGGTTGGAACATTTCCCTAAGAACTATAATATTGGTTCCTCGATAACTGGTAAAGTGGATGTCGTGGCCAGCACCACCCAGCCGAAAGACCTATTATTGTAGTATCTTGATTGAAGAAGTTGGCCACCTCCCCATAAGGATTTCGTAGGATTTACCTCCGTAACTGTTCCTTATGGATTCTATTGCTCCCGAAGTCCGACCTTTTACTTGATGTTCTAGTTATCAAACCATATCTATGAATGGGATACACTAGCACATCAAGGAGAACATTAGAAGCGGAGTGCTAAATGTCTCTCGGTCGATCATCCAGATTTTCTTTCCTTGGCATTGCTAGGGTGAAATCTGAGAAAGTGTTATCTTCCTTTGTATCTGCATCATCCATCATCATTCATCATGGTAGCAAGTTGTGTTGCCAGGATCCTTGACACGGATGTTGGTAAAACCTTGATGATTATGGAAATGCTCAAGTTCTTGAGAGCACGCACAAGCGCTACGTGTTATCATCGGCTCTAACTGGGATTCCTCTCAGTTTCCTCGGCAATGCTATGACCTTTCAAACAGTGAATTCACTCTCTATTGTTGGGTTCTTCCCCAGTTACCAGAATCATTCCCAGCATTTGCATTCTGTTCCCAGCTTGCACCGCCATTGTGCCATTCTACCATGGGTCTCTTCCATTTCCGGTGGTAAGCAAAATCATCCATTACGTTATCTTCAACAAGGTAATCCACATCATCCAAGTCCGAGTATGCCATTCTACCGACCCCCTCCAAACGATCGCTCGAGAAATTGCCTTAGGCTGGTTTAAAGAGTTTCAATGATCTCTGAATCAAAGGTAATTCTTTTGCCACTTAAGGGGATATTTCCACAAGTCACCTTACCTAAGGTGCCCCGTTATGGTATCGTGGCAACTCAACTCCTCGCTACGTTGACAATCGTTTACCACCTTCTTAAGTGTGGAATTGTTGTCCACCTAGTGAACCTTCGTCATCCGTTTCTTTCCACCCCTCTTGATGTGTATCTCGTGTCTCAACCCGAGAGATGGTTCTATGTCTCATTCCGTGAGTTGTTCGACCTTTGAGAAGATCGATCCTTCCAGAATCTTACTTTCCCTCTCGTTGTCATGTTAGCTAGAGTTCTCAGAGCAAGACGTCAAGACAAAGATGGTGATCAAATCAATGTTCCTATGAAGTGCAAGTTGGATCGTGAAGATTGCGTTAGTTGCGTTCCCCTTCATCCTACCCTACGCTTGAATCTCAGGACGAGATTCTTGTTTAGTGGGGGCGAGTTGTCACATCCCTAGCTTATGGTGCTGACTAGTGTTTGCGTCATGGTTAAATTTTTGAAACTTGAACTGAGGAAATTTGGAAGCCTCAAAACCCTAAATAAAAGAAGGGCAAAAACCCTAAAATCTCATTCTTTGTCCCAAAATGCTCTTCTTAAATGTTTGATAATTTTTGGAAAGGGTTCTGGTCCCAACCAAAATAATGAACATTTTAGAAGGATTTATTTTTGGGACTTTGAATTTAAATCATTAGTTATTTGAATTTGAATTAGATTCATATAATTAGAATATAATTTCAAATACCCCTGAAATATTTTATGAGCTTTTGGAAAGTCCATCTAGCAAAATAAAAATATTCACAGGAGTTTTTGGCATTGTTTGAATTATTTTTAAATTCAAAATAGTGGCAAAACAAATTTAAAAAAATAGAAAAGAAAACAGAAATATAAAACAGAGCATCTTACCTGGCGCTCACCTGGTAGCCCAACCGGCCCAGCACTGCAGCTGGCCGGCCCAGCCCACCACTGCAGCCCCTCCGTCGTCTTCCTCCCCTCGCCCCGAAGTAGCTGCGTGCCCGGCGCGCAGGCGAGCCGCGCCAGCTCCTCCCTGCCTGCCTGGCTACCTCCTCGTCGCCCTGGGAACGCCCCGGACGACGCCACGCAGCCCCGTCCGCTCTCTCACTCTCTCCCGAACTCTTCCCCCTCTTCTGCTCCCTCTCCCTCTCGAGCCCGAGCGCAGCCACAGCCGCGCCACCGTAACGCCGCGGCCACCGCCTCCCTCTCGACCCCTCGCTGTGCCTGCGAGCTCCGTCTCGACGTTCCCGACTTCCTCGACAAGCCACGACGCCACGGACGCGCTGCAACGCCGCCATAACCACCGTCTTCATCGCCATGGCCGGAGATCGCCGCCGCTCGATTCGCAGCAACGAGGACGCCCCCGAGCTCACCAACCCCTTCGTTTGATCCGCTGTGAGCTGCTGCGTCGATCCCCTCCCTCCCCTGGCACTTTTTCTCCCGCTAACGCCAATATCCACCGGAGCGGAGAGCTCACCGCCGCCGTGGTTCCTTGCCGCCGTGGCCAGGGCCACCGCAGCCCGCACCTAAGCGCGTCACCATGCTCGGCGAACCCCCAGGAGCACCTAGCACCTGCCAGTTTATTCCCTAGTGCCCCGTAGCATCGACCCCGTCCACACCCGAACTCCGGCCACCGCCGCGAGCTCCGTTCCGGCGAGCTCGGGCCGTCTCAGCCTCTTCCGCTCACACAGGAAGACGCGGCGCTCTTCCAGCTATCCGTAGAGCCCCTCCTCCGTTCGTTTGGTCACCGGAGCAAGAAACCCGAAGGCCTCCGCCGCCTCGGCCTCGCCGGCGACTCAACGCCGGCGGGATAGACTCGTTTGACCAGGGGTTGGACCTCCCCTGGGTCACTGACAGGTGGGCCCGGCCCCTGCTAACTTTTGGTTAAATTAATAACTAATTTTAGTTAAGCCACTGACTCACTGACATGCGGGCCCGGCCCGACTAATTAAACTAGGTTAGGTTTAAGTTATATTAGGATTAGCCATAGTCACTGACCAGTGGGCCCCACTGGTCAGGTTTGACCCGGACCAGCCCCTGTTGACCTACCGACGTCATGCCAACGTCATGCTGACGCAGTAATGTTTTCTGGATTTAATTTAATTCTGAAAAATTATCAGAAAAATCCAATCTATCCATCTGTACCATTTTCATGCATGTTAGAACAATTTATAGTGCTGTTTGGCACAAATCATATTAATGGCATTTAAATATCCACATATGGAGTTTGAGTTTGAATCTTGGATTCAAACCAACTTCATTTAATCTGGTTTTAGTTGCATTAGCACAAACCACAGCATATTGCCATGTCACATTCATGCATCATATTGCGCATTGCATTGATTGTGTTTTTCTCAGTTGCCGGTGATTGTCCCCTCTCGATAGACGTGTACCGGCGATGTGATCGATGACACCGATGAAGAGCTATATTATCTTCAGAAGTGCCAGGCAAGCAAAACCCCCTTGTTCATTCCGATACAATCCCACTCTCTCGCTCCTGCTCTCTTTTACTGCATTAGGACAACAGCGATTCAACTGTTATTTGCTGCGGTAGCTGAACCCCTTTATCCTCTGCATGACCTGTCATTGCCACAGTAAATAGATGAAACCCACTAGCATGAGTAGGAGTTGTTTGAGCCCTGTTGTGCCTACTCATTCATGTTTGTTTGTCATGCCTGCTACTGCTTAGAGTTGAGTCAGGTCTGATTCATCGGGAATGAATCAGAGGTGTGTGAACATGTCCTACCGTTGAGAGCTAAGTGTGTGAACACGATTTGGTAAAGGTAGCGGTGAGAGGCCATGTAGGAGTACATGGTGGGTTGTCTCATTGCAGCCGTCCTCAGGAACTGAGTTCTGTGTTTGTGATCCATGACCAGCTACTACCACACATTGGAATGCTTAAGTGCCCCTCTCGACTTATTAATCAACTTGATCTCTGTCCAGGAGTTGCAACTAGTTTCTGGTGTTTGTAGGTAGTGTTAGTAGTCTACCAAGTGGCACCCGATACAGGTGGGCTTGGGACAGACTAGGCACAGTGGCACGGTGTACCAAGTGGCACCCGGATGGTGGGCTTGGGAACCCTGCTCACATCGTTTGGGGCCATGAGCGACACCCCGGCCGGATCTCCTTGCGGATGGAACCCGAATAGGCGATAAACCTGGACTAGAGACTTGTTCGGTTAGTCAGGTCGTGGCCGACTCTCTCGCCCGGCTTCCGCTTGAAGGTTGCCGAGGTACATGACGTGTACAGGGCGGTAAGTGGCGAGAGCGCGTGTGAAGAAGTACACCCCTGCAGGGTTATCATTATCTATTCGAATAGCCGGATTCCTCGGATATGGAAACTTGGACCCCTTGCATAGTTCATAGACAAGTGAAAGTGGATACTCTAAAATACGCAAGATAAGCGTGAGTGCTATGGATGGCGTTCTCGTAGGGAGACGAGAGCGGATCCATAGTGGTGTATTGATATGGTGAATATGTGGACTCGTGTGCGCCACCTCAAAAGAGTTACTTGCAGTCGTAGTTCAGGTTAGCCACCGAGTCAAAGCTGGCTTGCTGCAGTTAAACTCCCCACCCCCTTTGTTGATAATGATGCATATGTAGTTAGATCTGATGTAAGTCTTGCTGGGTACATTTGTACTCACGTTGCTTAATTTATGTTTTTGCAGAGAGACTTCAGTCTCGCTAGTAGTTCCACGTGGACTTCGCCGTTTAGCTTGTTACCTCAGCTACGATCTTGTGCCCTCGGCAGGATCTGGTAGATAGTCAGGCTTCTCAGCCTTTTTCATTTCTAGATGTCTGTACTCAGACATGTTAAGCCTCCGCATGTGCTTTGACTTGTATGCTCTGATTGTTGGGTCATGAGACCCATGTTTGTAATGTCTCGCTCCTCGGAGCCTATTGAATAAATACTTGAGTTGTAGAGTCATTTTGTGATGCCATGTTGTATTTGCACATATCGAGCATATTGTGTGTATGTTATTGAAATGCTTGGTATGTGTGGGATCTGACTATCTAGTTGTTTATCCTTAGTAGCCTCTCTTACCGGGAAATGTCTCCTAGTGTTTCCACCGAGCCATGGTAGCTTGCTACTGCTCCGGGACACTTAGGCTGGCCGGCATGTGTCCTTCTTCGTTCCTGTGTCTGTTCCTTCGGGGAAATGTCACGCGATGAATACCGGAGTCCTGTTAGCCCGCTACAGCCCGGTTCACCAGAGTCCTGCTAGCCCAGTGCTACAGCCTGGATTCACTCGCTGATGACCGACACGTTCGATGCTGGGTCATGGATGCCTGTCCCTGTAAGTTAGTGCCACTTTGGGTTCACGACTAGCCATGTCAGCCCGGGCTCCTTGTCATATGGATGCTAGCGACACTATCATATACGTGTGCCAAAAGACGCAAACGGTCCCGGGCAAAGGTAAGGCGACACCCGTGGGAATACCGTGCGTGAGGCCGCAAAGTGATATGAGGTGTTACATGCTAGATCGATGTGGCATTGAGTCGGGGTCCTAACACACCGTCCATCAATACTCGTGTGAAGTAATATCCGCCAATTACGGGGTTTAACACTGGGGCGGCCCATCATGCGTGTCGGATACTTGCTGAGTAATCGTGATGGTCGAAAATGATCGGTTGAGATGACCAGTGGCAGGACTTCGCGGTGATAGGCGCTTCAGTATATTTTTCTGGGAGTGCCGCATTGCATTTTCCCTTGATCACGTGTAACACGTTTACTGTTTTGACTTCGGGTGGAAATTTCTTTTGTTCCCCCGTGTCTCGCTTGGGAGGTTCGTCCTCGTCTTCACTTGGTGTATCCTCCCCCTTGTGTACGGCGTTGAGCTTGCCGGACTGCTTGAAGACCCAACATTCTCTGTGGGTATGATTGGCAGGTTTGCCAGGGGTACTATGGATCTGACATACTTGGTCCAGAATTTTGTTGAGGCTGGACAGTTCATCCCTGGTGCCTTTAGGGGGCGGCTTTTGGCCTGGCCGAGAGACTTTGAATCCGGCGTTTACTGCCGTGCCCTTCGTGTTGTCTTCTTTATTCCTGCGTTTGTTATTGCTGTTGCGCCATGATTTCCCGTTTCCATCTCTAACTTTAGATGTGTTGGGATCGCTAGTGTTGCATCTGGCTAGCCAGCTGTCCTCACCCGCGCAAAAGCGGGTCATGAGGTTTGTTAATGCGGCCATTGTTCTCGGCTTATTTTGGCCGAGGTGTCTGGCGAGCCATTCGTCACGGACGCTATGCTTGAAAGCCGCTAAGGCTTCGGTGTCTGGACAGTCGACAATCTGGTTCTTTTTAGTAAGAAACCTATTCCAAAACTTTCGGGCTGACTCTCCGGGCTGCTGAGTTATATGACTCAGATCATCCGCATCCGGAGGTCGGACATAAGTCCCTTGAAAATTTGCCCGAAAGGCGTCTTCGAGCTCTTCCCAACTTCCAATGGAGCTTTCGGGGAGGCCTTTGAGCCAGTGACGAGCTGGCCCTTTGAGCTTGAGGGGTAAGTATTTGATGGTGTGGAGATCATCTCCTCGAGCCATATGGATATGAAGGATATAGTCCTCAATCGAAACCCCGGGGTCTGTTGTTCCATCGTATGCCTCTATGTTTATGGGTTTTAATCCCTCTAGAAATTCATGGTCCAGCACCTCGTCGGTGAAACATAGAGGGTGTGCGACACCCCTATAGCTGGGTGTACCGTGTTGTTCGGATATTTGTTGTGTTGCATTGTATGCTGGGGGGCGATTGCATGGTCCATAGATGGATCTTGTTGCGTCGTCCTTTGGGTGCGAACCCTCGCCTGGGTTGCGTGTTGTATTGTGAGCAGCGTTGTATGTCGCTCTATGTTGGTAGAGGGGTCGTCTATCCGACCAGGTGGCTGCTTTGATATTTGGTTGTGGGGGGTCTGCGGCCTCCTCATTGAATTCGGGTAGCAGCTTCCGCTTTGGGTAGCTCTTGGAGGGGCGATTGTCGCCGTACCTTGCTGCAGTGGTGAGTATTTTGCTCCATCTTAATTGGAGTGTGTCTTGCGCGGCCTTGAGCCTTCGCTTCTGCTTTTTAAGGCTCCTCACGGTGGCAACAAGCCTTTTACGGGCGTTCTGTTGCTCCGGGTGCCTGTCCGGTGTTATGTCGTGCGGACCATTATCCTTGATAGGATTTGTTTGTTCGCTTTGATTATCCGGATTGCCGTTGTTCGGCAGCGGTTCGCCCTGCTCCAGCGCTGGGTCTGTGTGATCGCTATTTCTGTCGAGGTGGGATTTGGGGCGGCGCTTGCGTCGCCGCTTTGACTGCTTTTCGAGGGAACAATCCTTCGGTGCGTCCTTCCGCTCTTCATCGTCATCTTTTGGTGCGTCCACCATGTATACGTTGTATGACGAGGTGGCATTCCAGGGCTCAATAGGCGCTGGTTCTTCATCGTCTCCTTCATCGGCGTCCATACCGTCAATGTCGTCAGAGTCGAAGTCGAGCATGTCGGTTAAGTCGTTGACAGTGGCTACGAAGTGGGTGGTGGGTGGGTTTTGAATTTCTTCATCGTCCGTACCCCAACCTTGCTGATCGTAGTCCGGCCAGGGCTCTCTTGATAAAGAGAGAGACTTCAGTGACTCTAGGATATCGCCGAAAGGCGAGTGCTGAAAGACGTCCGCGGGTGTGAACTCCATGATCGGCGCCCAATCGGATTCGACAGGCAGGGGCGCGGAGGGTTCGGAGTCCGGAGAAGAAACCGGCTCCATGGAGTCACGAGTCTTGTAGAGTACGGGGCTGGTGTTCGACTCAACCGCCGTTGGGATCACAGCCCCCGAGGTGGCATCCAACCGCCCATCCTCGATCGGTGCAGTTGGCTCCGAACTAAGGGTCGGAGCCGATGCGGGTGCGGCCTCCAGGGCACTATTCAGCGACAGAGCTAGATCATGCTCGTCGTGACAGTGCGGCGTGCTTGGCAGTGGTTACGAATCCGTCGAAGATCAAGTCCCGCAGATGTCAGCCGTGTAGTTTAAACTTCCGAATCTGACCTGACGGCCAGGGGCGTAGCTTTCGATCTGCTCTAGATGGCCAAGTGAATTGGCCCGCAGTGCGAAGCCGCCAAAGACGAAGATCTGTCCGGGGAGGAAGGTCTCACCCTGGACTGCATCGCCGTTGATGATCGTAGGAGCCATCGGGCCTGATGGCGACGACACAGAGGAACTCTCAATGAAAGCACCAATGTCGGTGTCAAAACCGGCGGATCTCGGGTAGGGGGTCCCGAACTATGCGTCTAGGCCGGATGGTAACAGGAGGCAAGGGACACGAAGTTTTACCCAGGTTTGGGCCCTCTCGATGGAGGTAAAACCCTACGTCCTGCTTGATTAATATTGATGGTATGGGTAGTACAAGAGTAGATCTACCACGAGATCAGAGAGGCTAAACCCTATAAGCTAGCCTATGGTATGATTGTTGACGTGTATGTTGTCCTACGGACTAAAACCCTCCGGTTTATATAGACACCGGAGAGGGTTAGGGTTACATAGAGTCGGTTACAATGGTAGGAGATCTGAACATCCGTATCGCCAAGCTTGCCTTCAATGCCAAGGAAAGTCCCTTCCGGACACGGGACGGAGTCTTCAATCTTGTATCTTCATAGTCCAGGAGTCCGGCTGAAGGTATAGTTCGGCTATCCGAACACCCCCTAATCCAGGACTCCCTCAAAGGTAAAACGTCTTTAGTCTGCCGACCGAATATTCCCTTAAGAACTCTAGCTTTCAGCTTCACCCAGTCTGAGGTACATGTTCGGATGACCCGACAGTAACAATCGCAGTGGTGCTCCCTTTATGCCCTAGCCGAATAAACGGGAACGTAGTGCATAAGCACATGAGCCAGGCAACCCAGCTTGGCCAAAACTTAAGTCATAACAATGCATATAATGGCGAAGAAAAGGTACATATGCGGAAGAGGACACATATGTGTTGAGCTTGATGCTCGGAAAAATAATAATAAGCTTCTGTAAGAGAAGCCCCCAGGTATTATGAGTGTATACATTTAAGGATGTGCACATCATAGGTGTGTGGTTTAGCCACACAAGAGCTAAAGAGCTAAATGAAAAGTTAAAGAGAAGGAAAGAAAATAATGGAAACAAAGGAAGAAGACGAACAAAGAGTCCGGCTCTAGGCGTAGAATCTTTGGAGTCTGACGGCATTCCATGGGTTCGGCTCTAAGCGGTTGTCCTATGCATCATGCAGGCAGTACGCTCCTCCAGTGAGAACTTCATCTATGATGAAGGGACCCTCCCACTTGGGCTTGAGTTTGTCCTTTTTCTTCTCTGGTAAGCGCAGAATGAGTTCGCCAATGTTATAAGTCTTGGCCTGCACTTCCCTGCTTTGATATCTGTGAGCCTGCTGTTGATAAAATGCGGAATGGGCTTTTGCAATGTCGCGCTCCTCCTCCAGGGCATCTAGGCCAACCTTCTGATCAAGCTCGGCCTCTTTCTCTTCATACAAGCGCACTCTAGGTGAGCCATGAATAATGTCGCAGGGCAACACTGCCTCTGTGTCGTACACCATGAAAAAAGGTGTATATCCGGTAGTGCAATTGGGCGTGGTCCGCAGCCCCCAGAGTACGGAGTCAAGCTCCTCAACCAAGTGCTTGTATGATTCTTTCAAAGACTGCACTAGTCTAGGCTTAATGCCGCTCATAATAAGACCATTAGCTCGTTTGACTTGACCATTTGTTTGTGGATGATAGACTGAGGCGTAATCGAGTTTAATGCCCAATTTAGCATACCAAGATTTCACTTCATCGACTGTGAAATTGGAGGCGTTGTCGGTGATAATGCTGTGTGGGACACCATAACGGTGCACGACACCGGATATAAAAGTCGATCACCGGTCCAGCTTCGGTCGTTTTCACTGGTTTAGCCTCTATCCACTTGGTGAATTTATCTACCATGACTAGCGGATATTTTTTTCTTATGGCTCCCTCCTTTAAGGGATCCCACCATATCAAGCCCTCAGACCGCAAAAGGCCAAGTAATGGGGATTGTTTGTAGTGCAGTAGGCGGCATATGGCTTTGATTGGCGAAGAGCTGGCATTTGCAACGTTGGACCAAGTCCTGGGCGTTTGCTCGGGCCGTCTGCCAGAAGAAACCTGTACGAAAGGCCTTACTTACAAAGGCCCGAGCCGCGGCGTGGTGACCGCCGAGGCCAGCATGGATTTCAGCCAGGAGCTCTCGTCCTTCTTCTTTGGAGATACATCTTTGAAGGACTCCGGTAGCACTTTTCTTGTAGAGCTCTCCGCCGTGGACCTTGTAGGCTTTCAAGCGCCGAACAATGCAGCGAGCCTCATTCTGGTCTGCCGAGAGCTCTTGCCTATTAAGGTAGGCCAATAATGGTTCGGTCCATGGGGCAATTACTGCCATTATTAGATGGGCCGATGGTGTTATTTCGGTGGCTGAGCCCCGATGGTATTGGTATTGTGTTCGGAATCTCAGGGTATAGTCGGACCCGGACTAGTGTTACCGCACTCATCCTGCCATACCACGGATGGCTTGAAGAGCCTTTCCAAAAAGATGTTAGGCGGGACGGGATCGACCGTCGCGCTTGGCCCCCATGCGAGCGAGGACGTTCGACGCTTGATTACTCTCTCGAGCCACGTGATGGAACTCGAGTCCCTCGAACCGTGCTGATATTTTGAGTACGGCGTTACGATAGGCCGCCATCTTCGGGTCCTTGGCATTGAAGTCTCCATTTATCTAGGATATTGCGAGGTTTGAATCCCCGCACACCTCTAGGCGTTGTATGTCCGTGGAGGTAGCCATCCGAAGACCGTGCAATAAGGCATCGTATTCAGCTGCATTGTTGGAGTCTGTGTATAATATTTGCAGTACATACTGGACTGTGTCTCTAGTGGGGGACATTAAAATGACGCCTACCCCTAAACCAGCCAGCATTTTAGAGCCATCGAAGTACATGACCCAGTTGGAATATGTGCCGTACTCTTTAGGGAGTTCGGCCTCTGTCCATTCGGCGACGAAGTCGGCCAATACTTGGGATTTGATGGCCCGGCGTGGTTTGTATGTTATGTCAAATGGTAGGAGCTCAATATCCCACTTGGCAATCTGACCCGTAGCGTCGCGGTTATTTATTATGTCATTAAGTGGTACTTCGGAAGCCACTCTAATCGAGCATTCTTGGAAATGGTGTCATAGCTTCTGGGATGCCATGAATACTGCATATGTTATCTTTTGGTAATGAGGGTACCGGGATTTGCATGGTGTAAGGACCGTGGATATGTAGTATACCGGTTTCTGGAGTGGGAACTTGTGTCCGTCCTCTTCTCACTCAACAACGAGCACTGTGCTCACCACCTGGTGCGTTGCAGAGATGTATAATAACATTGGTTCACCGACGTTTGGCGCGGCCAGGGTTGGGTTGCTCGTGAAAAGAGCCTTTATTTCCTCCAGTCCGGTCGTTGCCGCTTCCGTCCACTCGAAGTGGTTGGTACGTCGGAGAAGTCGATAAAGCGGCTTAAAGTTGCCACGCATCCGGCTAGTTTTTGTACCTGTTTAAGGTCGGTTGGTGTAGCCAATTGTGACAAAGCTCAGATTTTGGCTGGATTTGCCTCAATTCCTCTATTGGAAACGATGAAGCCCAGCAGCTTTCCGACGGGGACACCGAAAACACACTTTTCCAGATTGAGCTTAATGTCATATGTCCGGAGGTTGTCGAATGTGAGACGCAAGTCATCTATTAACGACTCGACGTGTTTATTCTTGATGAGATGTCATCCACATATGCTTCCAGTGTCTTGCCGATGTTTTTCTCCAAGCATGTTTGAATCATGTGTTGGTAGGTGGCGCCGGCGTTTTCAAGCCCGAAGGGCATAGTGTTGAAGCAGAAAGGCTCGTATGGGGTGATGAATGTCGTTGCGGCTTGATCGGATTCCTTCATTTTAATTTGATGGTATCCGGAGCATGCGTCGAGGAAACACAGTGAATCGTGTCCTGCAATAGCATCACTAATCTGATCGATGCGGGGAAGGGGGAAGGGATCCTTAGGGCAAGCCTTATGGAGGTCTTTGAAGTCGACGCACAGGCGCCAGGATTGGTCCTTCTTTGGTACCATCACCAAGTTTGATATGTCTCCAACGTATCTATAATTTTTTACTGTTCCATGCTATATTATATTCTGTTTTGGACATTATTGGGCTTTATTATACACTTTTATATTATTTTTGGGACTAACCTATTAACCGGAGGCCCAGCCCAGAATTGTTGTTTTTGCCTATTCAGAGTTTCACAGAAAAAGAATATCAAACGGAGTCCAAACGGAATGAAACCTTCGGCAATGTGATTTTCGGAACGAACGTGATCCAGAGGACATGGACCCTACATAAAGAAATCAACCAGGAGGCCACGAGGTAGGGGGCGCGCCTACCCTCCCTGGGCGCGCCCTCCACCCTCGTGGGCCCCCTGTTGCTCCACCGACGTACGCCTTCCTCCTATATATACCTACGTACCCTCAAACTACCAGATACGGAGCCAAAACCCTAATTCCACCGTCATAACTTTCTGTATCCACGAGATCCCATCTTGGGGCCTTTTATGGAGCTCCGCCGGAGGGGGCATCGATCACGGAGGGCTTCTACATCAACACCATAGCCCCTCCGATGAAGTGTGAGTAGTTTACTTCAGACCTTCGGGTCCATAGTTATTTGCTAGATGGCTTCTTCTCTCTTTTTGGATCTCAATACAATGTTCTCCCCCTCTCTTGTGAAGATCTATTCGATGTAATCTTCTTTTGCGGTGTGTTTGTTGAGATCGATGAATTATGGGTTTATGATCAAGTTTATCTATGAACAATATTTGAATCTTCTCTGAATTCTTTTATGTATGATTGGTTATCTTTGCAAGTCTCTTCGAATTATCAATTTGGTTTGGCCTACTAGACTGATCTTTCTTGCAATGGGAGAAGAGCTTAGCTTTGGGTTCAATCTTGCGGTGTCCTTTCCCAGTGACAGTAGGGGCAGCAAGGCACGTATTGTATTGTATTATTGCCATCGAGGATAACAGGATGGGGTTTTTATATCATATTGCATGAGTTTATCCCTATACATCATGTCATCTTGCTTAAAGCGTTACTCTGTTCTTATGAACTTAATACTCTAGATGCATGCTGGATAGCGGTCGATGTGTGGAGTAATAGTAGTAGATGCAGGCAGGAGTCGGTCTACTTGTCTCGGACGTGATGCCTATATACATGATCATAGCTAGATATTCTCATAGCTATGCTCAATTCTGTCAATTGCTCAACAGTAATTTGTTCACCCATCGTAAATACTTATGCTCGTGAGAAAAGCCACTAGTGAAACCTATGGCCCCCGGGTCTATCTTCCATCATATTAATCTTCCAATAGTTAGTTATTTCCTTTGCCATTTATTTTACTTTGCGTATTTATCATAAAAATACCAAAAATATTATCTTATCATATCTATCAGATCTCACTCTCGTAAGTGACCGTGTAGGGATTGACAACCCCTTATCGCGTTGGTTGCGAGGATTTATTTGTTTGTGTAGGTGTGAGGGACTCGTGCGTGGCCTCCTACTGGATTGATACCTTGGTTCTCGAAAATTGAGGGAAATACTTACGCTACTTTGCTGCATCACCCTTTCCTCTTCAAAGGAAAACCAACGCAGTGCTCAAAAGGTAGCAAGGTTTGCTAGCCAGTCTGGGTGTTTTATTTCTCTGATGAATCCGGCCTCGATTAACTTGGCTAGCTCCTCCCCCATGGCTTGTCGTTTAGGTTCAGAAAAGCGCCGCAGTGTTTGCTTGACTGGCTTATATCCCCTTAATATATTGAGGTTGTGTTCGGCCAGCCTGCGTGGGATTCCTGGCATATCAGAAGGGTGCCAGGCGAATATATCCCAGTTCCTGCATAGGAACGTTCATAGTGCGGCGTCAACCGTTGGGTCCAGCTGTGCCCCAATGGAAGCTGTCTTCTTGGGGTCCGTCGGGTGGACTTGGAATTTGACTATTTCGTCTGCTAGTTTGAAGGAGGTGGATTTGGGACGCTTATCAAGGATTACGTCATCCCTATCCACCATAGAGCGTAGTGCGGTTAGCTCTTCGGCCGCGAGTGCCTCAGACAGTGCCTCGAGGGCTAGGGATGTTGTTTTGTTTTCGGCGCGGAGGGCTATGTCCGGATCACTAGCAAGAGAGATAATACCGTTGGGCCCGGGCATCTTGAGCTTCATATACCTGCAATGAGGTATAGCTTGAAAGCGTGTGAATTCATGTCGCCCCAACAGGGCATGATATCCACTGTTGAAAGGGGCCACTTGGAAGGTTATCTCTTCGGATCGATAGTTCTCCGGCATGCCGAATACTACATCGAGTGTAATTTTCCCCACGCATCGTGCCTCTCGGCTGGGGATGATCCCTCGAAAGGTTGTATTACTATGCTCGATGTGGCTCCTGTCTATTTCCATTTTATTCAGTGTGTCCTCGTAGATGAGGTTTAGTCCGTTGCCATCATCCATGAGCACTTTAGTGAGCCGAAAGCCATCCACAATTGGATTGAGGACCAAGGTGGCTGGTGCCCGGACTGACTGGATTTTTGGTTCGTCACTGGCGTTGAAAGTTATGGTCGTGTCGTTCCAAGGATTTATTGTTGCGACTTGGCAGACTTCGGCGAGGTCGCGGAGTGCCCTCTTGCGCCGATTGTTTGAAGCGAAAATCTCTAAGACTGTCAATACTCTATGGTTGTCGTGTTTTGGGGGGAGTTGCTCCGCAGTGTTTTTGGTGAGGATATCCTCGCCGCTCTTGGCCACTTGCCGGAGTATCCAACATGCTCTAAGGCTATGGGTTGGTATGGTATCCGATGTTGTGTGTATTTTGCATGGCCTACGAGCCATCCCTCCAGAACGGTTCCGTGCCCCGTGATGGGCTTTGATTTCTTTACTACTAGGTTGGGCACCTCGCGAGGGTGCATCCTTTTTGCCCGGACGAGGGGTTGGGTGGAAACCGATGGTTCCCAGCGAGCTGCCTGAGCTTTCCAGGCGCTTTCCATTGCGCGGTACTTCTGTACTATGGTTGCCAAGTCCGCGAAGTGTGATACGTGACGGCGGTTGATGGCGTTGAGGATTCCTTCGTCTGTGCAATTATTTTAGAATACTGAGATCGCGTCTTCGTCGCGGCAATCTTTAATTTTGTCTTTGACAAGGAGGAATCTGGCCCAAAAGTGATGGGCTGTTTCCCGAGACTGCTGTCGTATGCATGTGAGGTCGCGCATATCTGGGTGGGTGGGTGGCTTTAGATCCAAACCCTAGCCCAATTTGGGATCCGGAGTCTGAGGAACTTCCGAGCTTAATAGTTCGGGCTCTGGGATATCAACCGATTTTTCAAGCCCGCCGTCCGATTCTAGGTTCGGAGAACGGGACGTGTTGTTCCGCGGACGGGTATCCGGCTCTTCGAGCTCGGAAATCCGAACATAATTCATCCTCAATATAGAGGAAGAGTTGTCGATTTGCACCTCTACTACCGCTATCTGATGGGTGATCGGCGGAGATTTGATTTCTCTCTGATCGGTTTTAAGCCCAATCCGATCGTAGTCTATTGTGACCCTTGATAACCCACAAGTATAGGGGATCGCAACAGTTTTGATAAGTAAGAGTGTCGAACCCAATGAGGAGCTAAAGGTAGAACAAATATTCCCTCAAGTTCTATCGACCATCGATACAACTCTACGCACGCTTGATGTTCGCTTTACCTAGAACAAGTATGAAACTAGAAGTACTTTGTAGGTGTTGTTGGATAGGTTTGCAAGATAATAAAGAGCAAGTAAATAAATGTAGGGGCTGTTTAGGTTAAGAAACAATAAAGTAAATATAGCGAGTGTGGAAAAGTGGTGGTAGGAGTTGTGAAATTGCCCCTAAGCAATTGACTACTTTACTAGACCGATAGCAAGTATTATGTGGGAGAGGCCACTGCTAGCATGTCATCCCTTACTTGGAATTCTATGCACTTATGATTGGAACTATTAGCAAGCATCCGCAACTACTAATGTTCATTAAGGTAAAACCCAACCATAGCATTAAGATATATTGGTCCCCCTTCAATCCCGTATGCATCAATTTCTATGCTAGGTTGAAGCTTCTGTCACTCTTGCCCTCCAATACATAGTCCTATCAACATACAACTAACCCTATGGTGTGATCCACGCGCGCGCTCATATGATGGGCACCAAAGGACAGCAACATAACCACAAGCAAATTAAATCAATCATAGCAATTCATCAACAACTGATAGGACAACGAAAATCTACTCAGACATCATAGGATGGCAACACATCATTGGATAATAATATGAAGCATAAAGCACCATGTTCAAGTAGAGGGTACAGCGGGTTGCGGGAGAGTGGACCGTTGTAGATAGAGGGGGGAAAGTGATGGAGATGTTGGTGAAGATGGCAGAGGTGTTGGTGAAGATCGCGGTGATGATGATGATGGCCACGGCGGTGTTCCGGCGCCACCAGGGGAGAGGGGGAGAGGGGGCCCCTTCTTCTTCTTCTTCCTTGACCTCCTCCCTAGATGGGAGAAGGGTTTCCCCTCTGGTCCTTGGCCTCCATGGCAAGGGAGGGGCGAGAGCCCCTCCGGATTGGATGTATCTCTCTGTTTCTCTCTGGTTCTGCATTCTGTTCTGGCTCTGTTTCACCGTTTCATATATATATGGAGATCCGTAACTCCGATTGGCCTGAAACCTTCGCCGTGATTTTTTTCCGAATATTATCTTTCTTGTGGCAAAAGAAGAGCGTCAACCGCCTTACGGTGGGCTCACGAGGGTATGGGGTGCGCCCTAAGGGGGGGGGGCGCTCCCCTACCTCGTGACCACCCCGGGCACTGGTTCGCGTTGATTTTCCTTCCGAATTTTCCATATTTTCCAAAAATAAGCTCTGTCCATTTTTATCCCGTTTGGACTCCGTTTGATATGGATATTCTGCGAAACCAAAAACATGCAACAGATAGGAACTGGCACCAGGCAATGGATCAATATGTTAGTCCCAAAAATAATATAAAAAGTTTCCAAAAAGTATATGAAAGTTGAATAATATTGGCATGGAACAATCAAAAATTATAGATACGACGGAGACGTATCAGCATCCCCAAGCTTAATTCCTGCTCGTCCTCGAGTAGGTAAATGATAAAAAAGATAATTTTTGATGTGGAATGCTACCTAGCATAATCTTGATCATATGTCTAATCATGGCATGAATATTAAGACACGAGTGATTCAAAGCAATAATCTATCTTTTGACATAAAGACAATAATATTTCAAGCATACCAACCAAGCAATTATGTCTTATTGAAATAACATAGCCAAAGAAAGCTCATCCCTATAAAATCATATAGTCTGGCTATGCTCCATCTTCACCACACAAAATATTTACATCATGCACAACCCCGATGACAAGCCAAGCAATTGTTTCATAATTTTGATGTTCTCAAACCTTTTCAACTTTCATGCAATACATGAGCGTGAGCCATGGACATAGCACTTTAGGTGGAATATAATATGATGGTGGGGGTTAAGTGGAGAAGACAAAAAAGGAGAAAGTCTCACATCAACTAGGCGTATCAACGGGCTATGGAGATGCCCATTAATAGATATCAAGGTGAGGAGTAGGGATTGTCATGCAACGGATGCACTAAGAGCTATAAGTGTATGAAAGCTCAAACTGGAAACTAAGTGGGTGTGCATCCAACTTGCTTGCTCATGGAGACCTCGGGCATTTGAGGAAGCCCATCATCAGAATATACAAGCCAAGTTCTAAAATGAAAATTCCCACTAGTATATGAAAGTGGAAGCATAGGATACTCTCTCTATGAAGAACATGGTGCTACTCTGAAGCACAAGTGTGGTAAAAGGATAGTAACATTGCCCCTTCTCTCTTTTTCTCTCATTTTTTTATCTTTTTTTGGTGGGCTTCTTTGGCCTCTTTTTTTTATTTGGGCTTCTTTGGCCTCTTTTATTTTTTGTAAAGTCCGGAGACTCATCCCGACTTATGGGGGAATCATAGTCTCCATCATCCTTT
The DNA here is from genome assembly GCF_018294505.1 of Triticum aestivum. NCBI lineage: Eukaryota > Viridiplantae > Streptophyta > Magnoliopsida > Poales > Poaceae > Triticum > Triticum aestivum. Next base: position 308,181,650 of record NC_057794.1, read on the forward strand.
CCTCACTGGGGCAATGCTCTAATAATGATGATCATCACACTTTTATTTACTTACAACTCAATATTACAACTCGATATCTAGAACAAAGATATGACTCTATATGAATGCCTCCGGCGGTGTACCGGGATGTGCAATGATCTAGTGTAGCAATGACATCAAAAAATGGACAAGCCATGAAAACATCATGCTAGCTATCTTACGATCATGCAAAGCAATATGACAATGAATGCTCAAGTCATGTATATGATGATGGTGGAAGTTGCATGTAGCGGCCAGACATCAAACAGTCTGATCTCTGTGCTCCGGTGTCATCCCTGGATCAGTAATGCTGACACCACACAGTACTCGAAGGATTTATAACAGAGTAGCAATCACACACTTATTACATCGAGTGTCTCAAAAGAGAACTTAATACAATAAATATGGCTTAAGGCCATCTAATAATGATAACAACGGAAGGCTTGGAAGATAAGTGAGTCCATCAACTCCAATAGCATCACTGAGTATAGAACCACGACCTAAAACTCCTTAATCATCGTCTGAAAAGTCTGCAACATTAACGTTGCAGCCCGAAAACGGGTCAGCACATGGAATATGCTGGCAAGGTAACACATAGAGAGTAATGGAATGAAACAGGTATACTATATGCATGTTTGGCTAGTGGAAAGCTCTATGGTTACAGTTTTGCGTAAAGCCAATTTTTCCCTACTTCAAAGGAATAAATTTATTTAACTATCATGGTGGTTGTTAAATATTGAGAATGGTTGACAGCATTCTCAATCCCAATTAAGCATCATCATTAAACAAAACCCAACAAAATTAATTTAGAGTAACATGTTGAGATTCACATGAAAATCCAGGTACTAGATACTCAAGATGTCCATAACCGGGGACACGGCTAACCATGATTAGTTTATTACACTCTGCAGAGGTTTGCGCACTTTTCCCCACAAGACTCGATCGCCTCAGTTTGGTTTCTCGCACTACATGGTGTTTGAGAAGACGGATGACCGAGACATAGTCTTTCAGAAGCGCTAGCACCTTACGATCGGGTAGACCGTACCACCTACATCCCCTACATCTGCTAGTCAACCACTGTAAGAGTTTGCACGACTTAGTCAACTATGCTAGAGCCCATAATAGCTTGTGGCTGCACACGGAAGTTTCTAGTATGAATAGTCTCATGATCCCTTTGAGCCTGGGTGGCGGTCCAAAAGAATATAGGCAAGTCCTGGAATACCCAGGTGCCTCAATCCACCCAGATGTGTGTTTAAGTTGCCACCTTAGATAAACCATTAATTAACAAAACTCACATCTGTCATGGATATCACTCACCCAATCCACGTCTACTAGCATAGCATGGCATAAAGCAAACGTAGAAGTAACTCCCAAAGGTTCGACAATAAACAGGTAATAGGTACTACCTCATCTACTTCCCATCCCACAATTTAGTTAGATCCTAACCATGCAATGTGTGAGGATTGATCTAATGCAATAAAACTGGGTAGTAGAAAAGGTATGATCAAAGTGTTACTTGCCTTGCTGATGATCCGAGAAACCTAGAGATTAGAAGTAACAGGTGGCACACTCCAGGTACTCTATCGCAGACAAACAAACAAGCATACATAAAGAACTCATCTAATGCACAGGTAAAACTCAAATAAGAGATCTAACCAGAAGGTTCAACTTAAGAACTCCGGTTGACAAAAAGAATCAAATCAAATGAAACAACGAAAGTCAAACGGCGAAAGAAAACAACTTTGTTCTAGTAATTTGGATCTAGGGAAAATTTTAAAGTAGCAAAATCTTGTTTAAGTTGGTTAAATGGATAGAGGGTTTCGAGACGAAACTCTAGGTGCTTGAATCGCCTGATTCCGATGAACGAGCGAAAAGTTATACTAAAACGAAAATCGGATCAGGAATCGCGATCAGAAAAATCATGGATTTAATCCGAGAAAAAGAAAAATGATGAATGTTCGTTAGAATGAACGAACGGACGAACGCTCACTTTTAAATAAACCGGAAAAACCGATCTATTTAAAAACCGAATCTAAAAAACGATGGAAAAATCGACGAAAACCGATCTGTTTAAAAAAAAACGATGGCACGGAAGTCGAGGCGCGGCGAACCTCGGGCAGCGGAATCCGGCAGCGGGCGGCGGCGGCGGCGGCGGGCGGCGGCGAC